>NC_065511.1:44224895-44246297 GCF_006386435.1 Epinephelus moara
ATATATATATGTATATATATATATTTATTTACGTTTATGTTTGTTAATAATTCCTGTTTATTTAACTATATATTTGTAAATACTATTGTTTAAATTTCTTATATTTTCACGTATCTTTCCTCTCTTGCAAGGAGCACCTGTAACATAAATAATTTCCCCTCGGTTTTCACGTATCTTTCCTCTCTTGCAAGGAGCACCTGTAACATAAATAATTTCCCCTCGGGGATCAATAAAGTATTTCTGATTCTGATTCTGATTCTGAAAACCACGTGACCGTGATCTGGCTCTCGACATATTCAGAGGCAGTAATTACAAGTACTCTTGTTACTGCAATTAGCTTTGATTCTGAGCTTTAAGTTCCTTTGTCACCAGATTGCTAATTAAATATTATACGTAACTCTCAGAAAAGCAGCAATTACAGAGCAGTCCGACAGTTTTCACTGCTGCATAATCAGAAATTTATTTCCCTCCAGTTTTCTGTGACCTTCTTTGTGAGGTGATAAAGAAAAAGATGAAAAGCAAACAGCAGAGCACAAACAAAGTGAAGAGGTATTAGCAGTTGGAGTGAATGGAAGTGTTACCATTAGAAAGCAACATGATTGGCCCCTTCATGGTGATTATATCATTACTCAAGGTAATCCACAGAAGAGCTACTTTAATACTTTAGCTTGAGTGGGTTTCCAGACAGCCATTGTCTCTTTGACTTGAATGATATTTAAATCAAGTGTTTTTTCTTTAGACTAAAGTCGATCTCTCCATCCTTGAACTGTTTTAATTGGAGGTAAAGGAAAAAGAAATTTACCCAATGGAAAGATGAAACATTCCTGCCTGTTTGAATAACGAATAAAGGATTGTGTAAAAAAAGAGTTTCTGTCCAATTCTCTCTGAAAACGACTTGATTGTTCCCTGATCTGTCCGTGACCCGATATTATCACCTTTTGTCTGCTGCTTTATTTTTCAACAAAACACATTTCTCATTTTCTTCTCTGTAGAAATGTTCGCTGTTGGAAAAGCTGTTTTTATCAGACTGCTTTACAGTGCATAACATCAGAGTTTGAAGAGGTTGTACCTCCCAGTATCACTTGATTATATTTGCAGTGTCATTGCAAAGTACAAACAAATGAAAAGCTTGAATTTAATCCTGAAGCTCGTTCATTCATTCATTCATTCATCTTCTAACCGCTTCATCCTCTTGAGGGTCGCAGGGGGGTGGAGCCTATCCCAGCTGACATCGAGTGAGAGGCAGGGTTCACCCTGGACAGGTCGCCAGACTATCGCAGGGCTGACACATAGAGACAGACAACCATTCACACTCACATTCACACCTACGGACAATTTAGAGTTATCAATTAACCTGCATGTCTTTGGACTGTGGGAGGAAGCCGGAGTGCCCGGAGAGAACCCACGCTGACACGGGGAGAACATGCAGACTCCGCACAGAAGGGCTCCCACACCCGGGATCGAACCGGCAACCCTCTTGCTGTGAGGCGACAGTGCTAACCACCACACCATTGTGCCGCCCCCTGAAGCTCGTGATTGAGAAGAAAAACTGAAAGAATCAGAATGTGGTCATGCAAACAATGATGCAAAACTTTCACAAAATCTGTGTTATTAGTGTTATTAGTCTTTACTTTTGTCCACCAGATGAACTCTGGTGAACTGATTCTGTTCATGATTCCTTGAACCTTTGTGTTGTTCAGTGAAGCAGCTGATTCCACCAGTTTTAAGTAGAAACATTGTGAAGTCCAGTTCAGACCAAAGATTCACAAAAACTACTGTCAACGCTCCGTTCTGTGACATTATGAAGAGCTGCTGGTTGACAGGAAGTGACCACCATGAGACGGCGCATCATCTCTAGTCAACGACTCTCTGTGCTTCTGATCTGTAACGTTGACAGGAAGTGACCACCATGAGACGGCGCATCATCTCTAGTCAACAACTCTCAATAAATACCCCTGAGTGCTGCAGAGTCATTTGACCTGGCTGTGAATGCTGATAAAAATCATTTCCAATGCATTAATAATCCAGATTCTAGCAGGTGTTAGCAGGTGCTAGCTGGTGTTAGCAGGTGTTAGCTGGTGTTAGCAGGTGCTAGCTGGTGTTAGCAGGTGTTAGCTGGTATTAGCAGGTGTTAGCAGGTGTTAGCAGGTGCTAGCAGGTGTTAGCAGGTGCTAGCTGGTGTTAGCAGGTGTTAGCTGGTGTTAGCAGGTGTTAGCAGGTGCTAGCTGGTGTTAGCTGGTGTTAGCAGGTGCTAGCAGGTGTTAGCAGGTGCTAGCAGGTGTTAGCAGGTGCTAGCTGGTGCTAGCAGGTGTTAGCAGGTGCTAGCTGGTGTTAGCAGGTGTTAGCAGACTAACAGAACCTTTAACATGTTCATTGTGAACACATTAGCATGCACACAGCTGTTAGAGTGGCTGTCGACTCTTTTTCATGTCTAAGACCAACAGACCTTGAATACACTGCCTTCATCTGTCAAAGCTTCGACTTCTGACCTCAATCAAATGACACATTCATGTTCTCACTGTTTTGTTTCTGCTCATGTGCGTCAGTATGTTATTTACAGTCCGAACATGTTTTGTTTTGTCTCTGTGAAATCTAACAGGAAGTGATGGACGGAGGCATAACTCCAGAAGAACAATCAGCAGACACGTCAAGCAGCGCTCTGTGAAGAAAGAGGACGATGAATCCGCAGCGAACGTCCGCTGAGAGAAGTAATCAAAGACCTCCGGCTCACCTCGACGCGCCGCTATCGCTCACACACTTTCAGCTGCCGTTTTGTTCTTCATTCATGTCGGCCTTCTTCCCAGCCGTTTGAGTGACAGGTGAGATTAAGCACCCTTTGAACTCTATCTGGTTATTGGAGGAGCAGTCTAAATTGAAGCAGTGTTATTTCATGCCGCCTTGCTGAGTCAACGGGAAAGTGGGAGCAGGGGGTGGCACTTCTCTGAATGAATAAAGAGCTTTTCAGAGGGAAAGGTGTTGAGCCAGATCTCAAATACATTACAGAACAATAATGAGAATTGTAAAGGCAAGAGGGGGAAAAATTAGATTAGAAATGTTTGGAACAGCAGCTCCGAGTTCGCTTAATCTCTCCGAGAGAAAAAATGTGACCTGGAAAATAATTTTAATAAGACAAACATTGATAGAATGGTTTCTCAGTCCGAAGCAGAAGAGAATAGACGAGCGCTTGAGAAAGGAAAGACACCATAATGCACCTATTAATCCTGAATCTGAACAGAAGACTGAGCACGTTCATAGATCTTCATATCAGCAGACCTGCACTGACCTTTTGTTAACGCAGTGGCCTGTAAAGTTGATCACAGTAAGATTTAACTCTCATATGACAGTCTGTAATTAGAGATGACTGTGAGTTTGTACAACAGTCGGGTGGTTTAAATTCAGTGGAGATAACAAACGATACTGACAGTACTCAGCAGCAGTGTTTTATCTCAGTGAATACAGATGCAGCTGTCACAGAAATCACGTCATGCTCTCTGCATCAGGCTTTTTCTGGACCACATTTACATTTTGTTCCATTTCTGTAATTAAAAGGAGGTACAGTACGAATTCTCTGGCACTGTGGACTCATGTGTTTCTATAACAGTTACTCAATAATCTGTAACAGAAAAACATCAGTAGAGATCAGGGCTGCACAGTTAATCCAATTTTAATCATGACTTTGGCTTCCTACAGTTAACTAAACGTGATCGACTGTGATGTTGGTGTTTAAAATGGATGCTGACAGAAAACTCAGCTATATAATAAGATTAAGTGTTTCCCTTACAGCAGCCTTCATTTTTGAAGAGCTGTCATCGTGACACGTGCTCCCTGCAGAAAAAGTGAAAAAGTTCCCTAAATGTTGTGACTACAGACGGACGAAAAGAAACTCATCTGTTGTTTGGAAGTATTTTGGATTTAGGAGAGAACCAATCACATTCAGAGAGTGATGAGACTTGTGTCTGCGCTGCAGGAACTGCCCATTGGTTCGACAGCCCATTGGTTCGACAGCCCATTGGTTCGACAGCCCATTGTTCCGACCATATTAAACTCATTGTTCCGAAGTCCCGTTGTTCCGAAATCATCATGATGCCCTGTGGTTAAGGTCTGGTTAGGTTTAGGCACAAAAACCACTTGGTTAGGGTCAGGAACAGATCATGGTGTGGGTTAAAATGAAAAAGAAAGTGACAAACACATAAGCCGTGAGCCTGCTCCGCCTCAAGCCGGTCATGGCGCACCATACGCCCGCCGCGAGCCGTTCAGCACCGCGGACAGTCGGACTAATGGGATGTCGAACCAATGGGCTGTCGAACCAATGACATGGGACCCTGCGCTGCAAAGCAACATCAGCTCACCTGTTAAACCACCTGAAAAACACCACAACATGCAGAACGATGAACACATGAAGGCCGAGAACTATAATGTCACTAACGTTACTGTTACCGTTAGCGTTAGTCCCCGTCTTTGTCCAGCATCAACTGAGACAGTAAATGTTAGCTGTTAGCAGTTAGCAGCTAGTTAACGTTAGCAGTTAGCAGCAGGTGGAGCTAACAGCTGAAGGAGGTCACATTAAGTCACATTATGAGTAATGGTTGAAGGTAAGTTATAATGTTCTCATGATGTGTTTAGTGTGATCCTGTAAAATGTAGCTTTGGTGATAAATTCAGCTGTTTGAAGGACAAATGTGTCGACGTTTTCACAGCAGTATAAAATAGATATTAAAGAGGGAATTACATCATTACATTACAAGTAAAAAAGGCTCATGGAGCAGGTTTTTTTATGTTTTCATTTGTAAGGTAATGTTAAAGGTTGTTTTATTAATGTGTCTGAGTGAATTTGTGCTATTTAAAGGTCACATAGTGAAGGACTTTAAAACATTTGAGTAGTTTTTTTATAACGAATATTTCTTTGTTTCCCAGGAACAAAAAGGGAAATACAAATAAAATAAAATCGGTATTAAAATAAAAACAACAAAAATCACTAAACAACAACAAAAACAGCAAAAACATTTCAGAATCAGTGCATCATTACAAAAACCATTTCCTGTGCCAGCTATCCATGACGTCATGATTATACAAGTATAATGTAGTATTATTATTATTATTATTATTATTATTAGATAAAATCCTAAACAGTGAAATGGACACAGAGGAGCAGAGGACAGTGGTGACAGTTGTTCTCAGCAGCATGTGGTGAGGAGGTATTTTTCTAAAGTTCAGAGTGGAGGATTGTGGGAGAATAGATGCAGAGTGACAGCTGGCTTCACATGCTGTCGGCTCACAGACAGAACTCATCAGTCAGGACTAACAGAGCAACATCTGTATTAGTTTGTTCATTTACATTTCAGCAGTCGTCTGTCGTCACAGGATTCTGTCAGCGGACCTGCGAGACAAACACACGCACACTTATTGTGTTGATTTATACTGAAGTCAGAGGCTGTTTGCAGGTTTTAGCCAGAATGACTTCATATGTGATAAAAGCTGAAGCCTTTAGTGTCTGTGTGAAGTCTGAGTCTGCCTCAAGTGATGTCACATGAGTCAGCATCAGCTGAGCCTGAAGATATTTGGAGAAAAATCAGGAGCTGCATCTCATCTCTGATTGAAGTTAGCAGCTTGACGCTACATTAGCCGCTACTAGCTTAACTCAGTCAGGTGCCAGATGGAGCTGTCAGCCGCCGAGTTGCACTGTGGGATTTTAGGCGCCAGTTTTTGAAGACAAAGAAGAATGTGTGCAATGAAAGAGACGATATCTGTCGTTCTGCTGCAGCACATCAAAGCCAACCGTCCAAATGATGTGGTGTGATCGAAACAACTCACTCACTCACACAGAGTGTTGTCTGAGCACATCTGAAGGCAGAAATGTTTGTGGCTGTTCGGAAGGACCTCACTCAAAGACGAGAGGTGAAAATCCTGCTGGCATACGAAGACACGAGACGTGATGGATCGTAACACACTGAAGACAGTTTGTCCTCACAGGTATTAAATGTGTTGATAGTAAACATGACAACTGATGGGAGTTATTGTGTGATGAATGAAAAAGAGATGTCACCTGTGTGAAGTGGACACAGAGTTGTTGGATTGTCTGTTTCATGAAGTGTGTGTATGGGGCCTGTTCAGACCTCTTTAGATGAGCAAGCAAGCACTTGATATTACCTTCCTGGCTATTGTCCACTTCCAGTCTGTTCTCATTCTGAATTTGTTGAATTCAAACGTTTTGTCACCTTTCGTACTGTCATGCTACACCACCAGTCGGCCATAGAGCGCCACCAGTCGGCCATAGAGCGCCTGCAACAGCGGTAACACACATCAAGTTAAAAGAGCAGCATGAAAGTGAAGAGCGCTGACTCTGCAGCAAAATCTGGAGACCAAAATGTCTTCAGAAGTCCACTGCTCAACACCCTGACTGACAAAACAACAACAACAACAACAACAACAACAACAACAGCAACAGCAACAAATACTTCTGCTTGAAGCGCTCTCAGTCAGCTGAGGGGTCCCAGACTAATGAATCCAATCTCCAGCTTTCATGGAGCAGCTCTAGTGTGTGACTCTTTTTTAACCACTCGCCTGATCAGGTAAGTGAGTTGCTAGATTCAGTGGCCCAATGTGGCATATGACTTGCCCCAGGTGGTTGGGCAGCCCTCACTGTTGAGTTGTGAATTACAGATGCTTGATCAGCTAGAACGCACTGAGGCGCCCTGTAGCATCTGTATGAGACGCATCAGGCGTGATTATGAGGGATGTTCCCTAATTTCCCTGTCGACTAAACGAAAATTTAATTAAAACTAGTCGAAGAGTTTTAAAAAGGAAAACACAATTTATTGTTACGTATTTGAACCATTGTCCCAAAACAACAACCATGTTGGATTTTAAATGCTGCTGAAGTACGAGACACTTTGTGCCGTGCCGTATGAATGTGAACATGACGGCGAAACAGTCAAAAGTTAACCACTAAATAACATCTGAAATAAATAAAGTGCGTCTGAAATGTGGGGCACATTGACCCCTGCAGATTATCTGACGGAAATGATGCACTTCACTTTAAAGTTAACAAATAATATAACGTCTCAAAAAAGATTCATTGCTGCTGAATTCATTTTCTAGATCAAAGTGTGCTGGTTTATGAGAGGACGTCTCTCCAGTTTAAAACTCCAGTCTACTGGAGCATTACCGCGAGGAGGGGAACTGCTGTCTGACCGCTCTGTAGCACCCACTAGTGGCGGGCGGCTGCATGACAGTTAAGCTGCCTTGTACATGAGTGAAACACTGATTGTTTAACTGACTAATATTTCTGGTGCTGACTAGCGAGGGGCCGGGCAATTAATCGATTAGACGTCTAATTACGTGCATCCCTAGTCATCATCTGACGCTGTGAGGAGCAGCTGTCGTATGAAGAGTGAGACAGAGGAGGGCAGGAGGAAGGGACGGAGGGACAGAGGGACGGTGGTGGGTCAAACAAACACAGGACTTTTAGCCAGGAGACAGCTGTCTGTGTCCTGTGTGAACCCAAAACTACATTGAGTTAGTTATTGAAAGAACAAAGCGTAACGTCAAGTTAAGGCGGTGACAAACCCAAACCACGGTCTTTTCTCTAAACCTAACCACATACTTCTGTTGCCTGAACCTCAGGAAGTAAACCTGAAAACAAAGTAAACGTATGATTGAAGTTTATTTTGAAAAGTGATTGAATGTAGCCCTGAGCGTCCAGAACTGATGCTGGAGGGAACCTGGACTTTATATTCTGATGTGTCGCTCCGCTGACGGAGTGTTTGAGGAGTCGTGAGTGAGACTGTGTTGATTGACGTGTGAGACTCACCTGCAGCAGAGCCAGTCGTCTGTCAGCCTGCTGACTGATCCTTCTGGACACAACTGGAGCTTCACTTTGTTGTTTAAAGACAAATCACTGGTCACTTTTTCTCTGATGGATTAACGAATGATTCTGATTGGTCAACCGGTCACATGTCTGAGCCGGGTGCTCGGAGTGAAGCATTGATCATCTACACTCAGTGTAACACTCGTCTCCTGCCGTCGCTCACAGCAGACACACTTCGATCTGAAGCTTTTTCCTCTTGGCTGCTTTTCAAATGTCACTTCCTGCTCCAGCAGAAAAATTACAGGTGTGTGTGAAACAAATATGACCTCAAATCCTCAACCTGACATTTCATATCGTAAAACTACAGGAAAGGATTAACGACTTTTTGTTTTACTCTTTTATCATATTAAAAAAGCAAATGGATACCTTTCACTCACCTGCAGCTTCACAGCTAAATAAGGTTCAAGTGGGGGAGACGACCACGCCCACTTAGAGGACCAGAGGTGTGTCCTGTTTTGTACCATTGGTGCAGCTTGTCACATGTTATCACCTGTGATAGAGTATCTGTGTTTATATTAAAGGCTGCAACATATTTTTCTTTAATTATTATTTATCTATAAACATGATGGTGAAACTGGTCAGCTGTCTGTGATATCAGATTACAGAATGATAGATATTTTATATTCTGAATTCTCTTGTTTGTAAATTAAAACATAGACGAGCTGTGTCTTTATTCCATGTTGAAGGAAATCTGCAGGTGAAAGTGATGTTTTAATATCTGGTTCATATTTACCTGCTCCCCATCTGTCTGCCACAGCTCAGTGATATCTGTGGTTGCTGTAGTGTAGCATGTAGAAGATGGCCTTATTATGTTGATGTTCAGTCCTGTGTAGCATTAATAAGGAGTCAGCTGTTCTCCATGTGAACAGCAGGCAGATCAGAGGAGCAGCTTCTTCTCAGCGTCTGAGCGAGTACCTGTGAAACAAAGCCTTCCTCCTCATCCGTACAGTGGAGTCGAGCCTGCAGAGCCGGAGTCATACAGGCACAACAGAGACATATGTTACTGTCAGACTGTGTTAGGTTTGATTCTCCTGGAACGCAGATGCCATTAGAAGTAGATGTCACAACATTCCTGGATGAATCGGTTCGGGCTGCAACAATCTGCTGACTTCCATCCATCACTGGCCGCAACACAGATCCACTGTACGCCTCACTTCATTTCTGCAGGCGTTTAGTTGGAGGTCTTGATTTTACCTTTTCTCACATGCTTGACTTCTCCTTTTAATGCTGCTCTTAAGTCGTACCAGCCTTTTTGTAAATCATTCATCTTTGTGTCGTTCTGAGTGCAGGATGAAAAGTGGTACTTTAAAGGAGCACCTTAACAGAGGAGGTGCACGCTGGGAACTAATCTGACATGACTGCTGTTGTAAATGGAGAGTGGACTCGCTACGAGCTTCTTGTCTCTGCACGGCTAACAAGATTTACTGTGCATCCAATTACAGTCCCTGGATCCAGTGTTAGCCAGAGCAGCTCAGTCTGAGAACACAGGTGTGTTTCCATCAGGAGCCTCGAACAGGTTCATGAGACTCTGCAGTCCGTCAGCATCTTTGAGCCCGTCCTTACTCAGCACTGAGACAGACTCATGCTGTGCAGCTAAGCATGGTTCAAACCCTCTGAACTTTATGGAGATCCTGATATACCACATGTTCAGCTGAACTACAGAGAGCTGGGTTTAATGTATAGATTACTGTGATGTCACCTGTTGGTTTGTGGACTCCCGTTTTGAAGCCTTGACTTTGGCTTTTACGTGTGCGTGTACGTGGTGCACGACACCAGGGGTAGCATGCTTGGGTCCTCGCCCCTGCCTGCCGCCTGCCACACAATGCATCCGGAGAACATGTTTATTTCTACATGTTAACATGGAGGTCTGTGGGGACTGACTCACTGTAGGAGCCAGCCTCCAGTGGACATTAGAGGAACTGCAGGTTTTGGCTTCATGTTTCAGCCCTGCAGGTTTGCTGCTCAGTGTAAACATCATGAAACTTGAACCTTGAACCTGCTCTGTGTTAAATAAAGAGGGAAAGCTGGGTGTTAAGGGGTTAACTCAGTTTGTAGTCAGTTAAAAATATTGTGTTTTTTGGTTGTAAAGGCAGAAGTGATGAAACCTGACAGCCTTCTGTCTCCTGTTGATCATTTCTATATAAATGAGCACAACAGAATGAACTGAATGTGTCCCTGCGGTCGGACTGATTCTGACTCAAACTGTCTCAGAGACTAAAACTGAGCCTTTGAACTCACAAAGTCTTTTTCCTGGTGAGTCTAAAGTCCACCAGAAGTAACACCAAGAAGCTGGTTGTGACTTCCTGGTTCATTAGTTTGGTGTCAGTCATAGATTGGCCTCTGGGGTTAGTGGGGGGGGGGTTACCTTGTACATGAATGTAGAAAATGAACACGCTGTCATGAGTGAACAGTGACACGGCTCACATTAACCACAGCACCATCTGCTCTGTCTAATTACTAACCTCACTGTCCCACGAAGAAGAAACAACAGGAAACCTCAAACTAATGTTTTTATGTGTGACTCTCTGTTTTTATCCTGCTTTACTTAACCTGACAACTTTAGCAACCAATAATAATCAATATTAAACCAATAATAATCAATATTAAACCAATAATAATCAATATTTAACCAATAATAATCAATATTTAACCAGTAATAATCAATATTAAACCAGTAATAATCAATATTTAACCAATAATAGAACCTGTGTGGAGCTGAGTGCATCACTGCAGACTGCAGCAGGTGAACGGATGATACAGTGGCTAATAAACTCTGCACATTTAAGACACGTCTCACATTTCATAGACACGCTGTGAAGGTGTGGTTCATCTGAGAGTCGACAAAATACAGAAATAAAAACTACTTCCCACCAAAATTAACCTGGATGAGCAGGTTTTTATAAATGCAGGAAAACCTGCTAGAACTAGTCAGTAGATAGATTTCAACTGCGAGCTGACAAGTGTTTTTTTATCCTGGTGTGTCACATTCAGCATCACCGTCCAGACAGAAATCAGGTTAATAAACAGCAGAAAGCAGCAGTGACAACATATTATCACAATACTTAAGTCACAAGTGTGACGCTAAAAATGTTGCATTATGGGAGTATTGCCATAAAATAATATAAAGTATTACCTTTTCTTCATCTGTGAATTTTGTCCCAAAAGGAAAACAATATTAGCATCTGTTGTATCTAATAAGATTAAAACTTTTCAGTCTGTCATCTCACTTCAGTGATTTTTATTGCAGCAAAATGTGACTAAAAAAGTCACTTATTTTATTGTTCTAGTCGGCCACCAACATTTATATTGGTATTTGTAATATTAATGATTTATATGCTGTATCGATTTTTCCCTTCACTCTTAAATGTAGAGGAAGTTTTAAAGATCTGCTTTGAGTCATGTTTGTGTAAATGATGAGGTGGTTTGTGTGCGCTGTCCTTTGCAGTGTTTGGTACAGTATATTCTTACATCACAAGATGTCCCCAGGTTTTTCTAATCCAGTGCAGACTGGGCTGAGAACACTCACTTACACTCAGACAGTTGTCAAAATATCTGTCCAGTATTCCAACTGTAGTCTGCGACACACACCTGTCTCAGTGAGGAGTAAAACTTTAATGCAAAATAACACACTGTACACTGTAAAGATACCCTGATCTATGATCTTCTGCACTTATAATACATGATGCCATTTTGGTGAACATGAAGCCAGTTTGCAGGCTCAGTCCTGTTCTCTGCTCAGGTTCAGTCCTGTTCTCCTCTGCTCAGGTTCAGTCCTGTTCTCCTCTGCTCAGGTTCAGTCCTGTTCTCCTCTGCTCAAGCTCAGTCCTGTTCTCCTCTGCTAAGGTTCAGTCCTGTTCTCTGCTCAAGCTCAGTCCTGTTCTCCTCTGCTCAGGCTCAGTCCTGTTCTCCTCTGCTAAGGCTCAGTCCTGTTCTCTGCTCAGGCTCAGTCCTGTTCTCTGCTCAGACTCAGACCTGTTCTCTGCTCAGACTCAGACCTGTTCTCTGCTCAGGCTCAGTCCTGTTCTCTGCTCAGACTCAGTCCTGTTCTCTGCTCAGGCTCAGTCCTGTTCTCTGCTCAGGCTCAGTCCTGTTCTCTGCTCAGGCTCAGTCCTGTTCTCTGCTCAGGCTCAGTCCTGTTCTCTGCTCAGGCTCAGTCCTGTTCTCTGCTCAGGCTCAGTCCTGTTCTCTGCTCAGGCTCAGTCCTGTTCTCTGCTCAGGCTCAGTCCTGTTCTCTGCTCAGGCTCAGTCCTGTTCTCTGCTCAGGCTCAGTCCTGTTCTCTGCTCAGGCTCAGTCCTGTTCTCTGCTCAGGCTCAGTCCTGTTCTCTGCTAAGGCTCAGTCCTGTTCTCTGCTAAGGTTCAGTCCTGTGAGCAGGTCGGAGCTAACATTTGTTTCTCTGCTCCCACAGCAGAGTAAAGTCTGGCAGTCTGGTTTCTGGCAGCCGACTGTCCTGCTCTGGCACGGAGCTGTGAGACGGGTCTCTAATGTGAGACTATATTGAACATTGCATTCCAGCAGGGACGTCCAGAGGTCAGCGAGGTTTTTAAATTCAATGAATGTGGCTCCACTTTTTCTGTCAGAATTGAATCAGGCCCCAGCAGCTTACTTTTACCTTAATTTGATGCTGAGTGCAGAGACGGCTACTTCAACCTCCAGCTAAAAAAAAAAAAAGAGTAGCTGAGTGCACTCGGTTGATTGTGTCTGAAGCTGTTTGGGTCGGCGGCCCCTCCGTGATCCATAAACCGGCTACTTGAAAGGAAACATCAGAGAAATTACAAGGACGACTGGTGTATCCACACCAGTGGAACTTTTTAATGTGGAAGTGCAGAGACGTTTTTATAGGTCAGTGTCAGACAAATTACCACATCAGTTTCATCCTGCAGCGCGACTCTGTCTCTTCCCACCAATAAATACAGAAAAGTGGAGTTTACAGAAGAGAGGAATTATTTCCCCGTCAAACGTCCGCTTGTGTTAATTCACTCAAGCACATAAAAGAGCTGTAAAGGCAGAGAAGCAAACAATGACTTCATGAAAATCTCTTCTGAAGACGTGACACGTTGTTCCTGCGATCGCGGCCTTTACATCTGACAGCTTGTTCAGAGAGGAGGACTTGGACTCGTTTTCATCTGCGGAGCTGCTGTTGGTTTCCCCACGGGAAGATGTCCGACCTTGAGTGGAAAAAATACTTGTAAGAGATGTAAATGAGGGAAGCAGCATTGTATACTCTCATCTTTGGGGACTGTGTGGAGGCGTAAAGCCTCAGGTGTTTGTTGTCCTCTTTAAGGATTACAGAGGAGAGTTTGGATAGGTGCATAATCCTTTCAAGTGTCTATCTGCTCGGACCAGCGGCGAGAATTAACAGTCTGCCGGCTGCTGTCTCCTGTCCCTCATCCTGGACACTGTGACTAATTCACACTAGTCTCTGTCCAGGAGAGCGTGCCCACCGCTGAACCGCCACATCGTGACATTTTTCCCTGCCTTTCCTTTACGTCCTCGCTGTGTTCTGGGTCGCTGATGTAATAAACAGGAAGGCTGCAGCTGTGTGATCTCGACACTCGACCGCTGTGAGACTCAGTGCTGTGGTTATTCATCTCTGGAGCCGTGCAGCTCGTCTCTCAGGGACTGGAGGACGGAGGGGAGACCTCCAGGGAGCGTGCCTGGTTATTACCTCTGTGTTTGGCTGTGCTGAGGTCAGTGACCGCCACTCGGCTGTGGGCGGACACAAGCCGACTGTTTCTGTTTGCTTTTAATACGAATCTGATTGGATCTGTGTTTGTTTTCATCACGATACTGTCGTGTGATTCTGCTGCGTTTACTGTATGTGATCAGTGACGTGCAGCCAGAGGTCACCGGGGTCACGTTAGGCTTCTGCAGTATTGATGTCCAGTTCAACCAGTGCTGACCAGTGCTGACCAGTGCTGGAGGAAGTGTCCAGCTTCTTTATTCAAGCCAGAGTAATAGATTACAAGTCAAAGATTTGACACATTATCAGGGAAATGTATGGACTCGCTTACTGTTAGTAAACAGTGTGATGTTTGTTGGTGGGCGGGGCTTAGCTGGAGGCAAAACAGTTCTCCACAGACATTAGCTAGCGCTAGCTAACAAGTTGTGTTGTCTTGTTTTAGACGATGGAGGAAGATGATGTGAGTGGTGCGTTCAGAAACACTCATTGTGAGTGTGGGAGCGCACTCTGACACAAACTGGAGCGTTGATAAATTGGGAGCGCTGTCTGAATGTAGCGTTGGGTTATCCAGAGCAGCGCACTCTCAGAGTGGCAGAGCGCACTCTGGACACTCTGTCTGTGGAGACGGAGCAGCAGAGCGCCGAGCGGACTGAATGTGTGATTAACTTAACCGTTGGTTCATTCATGTAGAAATATAACGCTGCGTTTCTTCCACCAACAAGGCTCTCATTTTAGTGTAGAGCGTCAGACTGAATTTAACATGATGTCATCGTGACGTCGGCTCTAAGAGGGTCTATTCAGGTAGCCGCGTCCTGATTGGTCGCCTCATGCAGATTTTAGTGGCCGAATGCGTTTTGGTGAGTTGAAGAGGGTGTGACCCAGAGTTCAGTAGTGGACTCTGCCTCTGCTAATGGAACTAGGGTTATAATATTGTAACCTCTGTTTCCTGTTTTCAGAATAAAAGCTCTGGTCCACGCTGATGATGCAGCTCCAAACAGCTCTGCAGAAACAGTGGTGACTTGTGGTGAACATGGCGGAGCCTTGAGCAGCTACACAGACAGATAAAACCTGGAAATGAGTTAGCATGTTTGCACTTCCTGTTCCTTCGTCTTGAAGTCGTTGGGTTTTCGGTCAGATGTCTTAAATAAGGTCTATGCATCGTGTTCCCATCCCAACTCGTCACATACCATTGTTCTGTCTGTGGACTTTCATGTCTACGTGTGACATGCTATCGTCCTGTGTCTGTTGTTGACATTATCCACACATGGTATGGTAGGATCTGGAATAAGGTGGAGGGTGTAAACAAATCTGTGTAATCTGTATTTACAGTCTGAAACTTTAAAACTTCAGATCTACCAGTTTTTTAATGCCTTTAGTGCTTTCTGGTTCCATTAAGGGATAATTTAAGGGGAAATGAGGATTAAGGAGGTGAAACACAGCTCACATGATGTTTCAGTGGAATATTGGCAGCCTGTCAGCGCTCTGTGTTTGAACACATTTATCTGAGTGTGTTTGAAAGAGAGACATCACCGAGGGACAGCCGCTAATTTATGATAATTGTGGACAGTGATTTTAATCCTGCCTGAATCTGTGAAAAAATCCTCAGAAAATGATCTGCCATATCCTGCTGATGACAGACGTCCCCTGACAACGCTAATCCTGTGCAAATCAAACCATTTCAGACGTTGTTTGTTTTCAGCGAGCAATTTATTTTTCTTGTTCCCCTGGAAACACGTTTTCAATCTCCTTCCTGTCATGGAAAATGGAGGGAAGTTTTTGGTGTGAAGCTCAAGGTTTGCTTTAGCCGAGCATGAAGTGACAGAATAATGTGAAATGTTAAAGTGATTGCAGGAACATTCACTGTGTGGTGTTAATGTGTTTGTGAGGATGCGGCGGCTGAGGGTCAGTCATGGATGACACAGACGCCATCCTGCTAACAGCCTCTCTCTCATGCAGACGAGGCCACGCAGCACGTAAAGGCCTGCCTGTGTGTTTATAATGATGATGATGCAGCAGCAGGTCCAAGACCAGCAGACAGCAGCAGTGACAGTCGCTCAGCGCAGCACCCTCCATTTGTCTGTCAGTGTCACCTCTGCCCCCCCCCCCCCTCGTCTGGCTCTTCAGAGCGGGTCACATTTCAACATGGCAGCCCCGGCAATCAGCACTTAATTGTGCCCTCCGTGCAGAGCGGGGGACACTGGCACAGCTGCGACAGCCGCATCCTCCAATTAATTCCTCACCAGCAAATTATTAATTAAACCCAATTCTTCACTTTGCTGTGAAAGCAAATAAATGGCAAATCATTATGATGCTAATTACACGTTGCAGTGATGGTGAAACTGGTCATTAGTGCTCATATTTTATGTATGCGTGAAACTCTGTTCCTGAGACCTTGAAGCGGTGTTAACTACAGTGAGAGGAGGACGGGGATGACTGGGACGACACCAGTTCACTCTGTGTGTGTGTGTGTGTGTGTATGTGTGTGTGTGTGTGTGTGTGTGTGTGTGTTCATGCTGTTCTGTCTGTGTGATGACCAGTTAAAGGCCTCCACTGTGTGTCAGTCTTAATTCTGACAGCTGTTTTAGATTTACTTGTGGTCTTTGGACAAAATGTTTAATAGTTTTAGTCACATTCATTTTTATCTTTCGTGGTCTTAGTCGACAAAAAATCATGAAAATTCATTTGTCTCGTCAGTGAAATAAAACATAGATTTCATCTCAGTTTTTATTATCAAGATTTATTTTTAGCTCCTCGTCATCATCTTGTTTTCGTCATGGATAAAAAGTAATTGAAATTTCTTTTTCACAGTTTCGTCAACAAAATGAACTCTGGTGTATTCACACCAACACTTGTTATCGGCGACAGAATCTGCAGAGATGAATGTTTCTGTTGGCTGGCTGTCTCTCACACACACACACACACACGCACACACACACGCACACACTCAGTCAGAGAGGTAACGATATAAATTAGGGCTGGGCACTATGACAAAATTTTCATATCACGTTTTTAAAAAAAAAAAATCATATCGGTTTCACGGTATTTGACGTTTTTTTTTTTTTTTTGCTCGGGTTCGGCCCACTTGACATGCTGCTGTGTTGTGCTGCGGCCTATTCAAGTGCTGGAATTACTTATTTACGTGACAACGCCTGAACGCAACACAGGCGCCGCTCCATTAGTGCCTGTGTGTGTGTGTGTGTGTGTGCGCGTGCATTGGGGCGAAACTCCGCCGTGTGCGATACAGAGAGCAGAGGAGAATTGTAAACGTGCAACCATGTAGGGACAGAAATGACATGCCGTCATGTAAATGAGATAAATAACAAAGCTCTTTAGTTTGCTTAATAAAAGCACAAGGTATAGACCTGGATATGAAACATCTGTAGTGCCAAATAATAAACGGTAGTTTCTAAAGAGCGAAGACGAAAAAAAAATAAATCATTGGCGGTGCTGCTGGCTGCATACAGGGCAAGCACTGCTCTTTTTTAGTTCTTCTGGGTCATCGTGTACAGTTGCTCCGCTTTCAGGACTCTCTCTGGCAGCCATTCTCGCCTCTAAACTTTTCTCTATGTTCTCACTCTCGCCGGCTCTGGCGCGCCTGTGGTGTGCAGCGGTGAAACGGGTCCCGCTGAAACACTTTACCGCCGCGCACATTCCAGACGTTGTTTTGGCTATTCACCGGTGTTACAGTGTATGAAAAATTCATATCATAACGAAAATAAAAACCGGTTTTCGGTACGAACCAGTATACCGCCCAGCCTTAATATGAATAAACTGTAGCATCACACGTTGAGCAGTTATAAGTAAGTTTAACAACAGAGTCGAGCCTTTTGATGAAACCTCTTCAAGTCTTAATAGGAGAATAAATGTCTCATTGAGATGGAAGAAAAGAGACCAACTGTCTCCATCACAATCTGGCTGTTAACTGTCAGTGTGCTGCTGACGGGCATATGTTGTGGTCACTTTATGTTGAAAGAGCTGTCAGAGGATCCATCTGTGTGTGTGTGTGTGTGTGTGTGTGTGTGTGTGTGTGTGTGTGCTGTATCCATCCTTGCGTGCGTGCTGGTCGCCATATGTGCATGCTTCATTTATGTGTTTGACAAGCGCTCCAAGGCCAGTGTTGACACTTGGATTAGAGACTGGGTGGAGGAAGGGAAGGGAGAGGAGTTGGACATGAAGACTGTGTGACCTTCCAAGGACGGGAGTGGAAACGGACGATAAGATGGAGGGGAGGGACGGAGCAGGGCGCTGCGGGCGGCTGGCGTCTGCCTGCTCTGCATGGTCAGGGATTTAAAGGCCTAAGGTGGGCGTAGGAAGACTGGCGCTCAGGAGATTCTGGCCCTGAGCTGCCTGGCTTCCATCTCCTCTGCTGGGTTTTATCTATTTTTAGTGGACTGCTGCATGAATCTCCTTTCCCTCATTTTCCCCAGCGTTGCCATTGATTTTCCTCCCCCTGCTTTACTTACCCATCCAGACTCAGTGGCATGTCCTGGGAAAAATTTAAAGGCTACTTTGTCCCGATGTACACAGGCGCAGCCATGTTTCACATATCAGATGTTAATATCGCAGATGAATTTCTCCGAGGAGACTCTTAATCTGATTTTTCTTTGTTGCTCACCTCTGCTCGCAGTGCCGGCTGTCCTCGGAGGGTACAGGATACAAAGCCCCGAGCAAAGCTCCCAGTAACCATTCATTTCCTGCTGACAGATGACACAGAGTGATGCATCGCCTGTAGCTTTACTTGATTTATCAAAAATACACAAAGAGCACAACAGACGCTGAAAGAAGACGGAGAAAAGGCCATTTGAAATCTGCTGAATGGGTTGCTTTGAGTGCTATTTGCATAATTGGTTGTTTGCTTCAAAATGATGAATAAACCAAAATACACGCATGAAAAACAGCAAAGTTTAGAGTGGAAGCTCTGTCCACTGCCAGCCGAGCAGACGGCATCACATGCACGTCTCTGCTGCTCTGCTAATGAGATTGAGATTGCAGCGTGTCAGTTTGAAGCATGATCCAAATGACAGGAATCCGATTGTATTATTCGGTGCCAGCCGAGGAAATACAATCACATCTGAACACAAATGTTGCAATAAACTTAACCTGGATCGTAAACACGGCCCGGCGAGAACCGATCATCTATCAGGACTGAATAATACATGAAGTTAATCCACGCTTCGGCTTTTTAATAATAAAAACCGCAGGGAGTGATGGGAGATTCAGTGTCCTCTCTGTGAGGATCTGATGACACAGTTTATCTTCGTGCTGCCTGTTAGCTCAGCGCCGCATCAGTTCAGGTGAAACACGGAGACATTTTTATGTTTCTCCTGGTCTGTGTGCATCCACACAGGCAGCCTGATGCTGTTCCTGCTGACGGAGGCACCAACACACAGACTCCATGTTCAGCTTTAAGTGCCAGTTAATATTTCAGAGCATGAAGAACAGCTTCTGTTTGTCTCTGCTGGCAGCAGGCGCTCTGCAGCATGGATCATCAGCTCGCTTTACTCAGGGGCCACTTTTTAACAAAGTGACAGGAGGTCAGGGGCCAATCAGCTTGAGGCTGTCAGGCAGTACCTTTAAGGTACTGATGATTTCAGACGATACCTTCAATCTGTCAGCTGTGATTGGTTGGTCCTCGTCACATGACGTGCGGTGCACGCTGTTGCATTCCAGGAGCTGAACAAGTTTCTTTCAGGGAGCGGCACTCGGGCGTTTGAGCACAGCTGCCGCACATCTACATTGAAAACAATGAATCTGAGGGCGCAAAAAATGTGACGTGTGTACGAGTTCTTACGAGGCCAGCGAGAACATGTTCAAGCTTCAAATGATAAATTGTCCAAACTTGTAGAAATCTTTGGTCATTTCAGTCGTTTCTGTCGTCTAGCTGCAGTTTGACGTTATTTACATGGCGCCATCTAGTTTTCACCTCCAACCTTCACTGAAGCACCTGCCTGTCATCAGCGCCCTGGACCGTCGAGACAGCAGCCGCTTTGCTTTTCTGAGGAAACGCACTCACAGTCAGGAGGTTGTCGGGGACGATGCTGTGCGGTGGATTGAAAGCAGCTTAATGTTTATAAAAGTACAAAATAAAGAATGTGAATTAATTTATTTTCGCAGTGAATCAGGAATGGTTGGGGGGACCACAGGGCTCTGTATCAGGGCCAGATTTGGCCCGCGGGCCTTCAGTTGAATGCCAGTGCTTCACACCTTCTCTTACCAATCAGGCTCCTTTGATGATGAGGAGTGTGGCTGCACCAATCAGACTCCTCAGCATTGATTTCTCCTCTGTGATAATCAGCCAGATTCACAGACAAACTGAATTAGGTGATTGATTACTTCAGGATGAGTTTGCCCAAACCGCGGCCTCGAGCACCGGCTCTTGACTTTGCCTGAGGCAGAGAAGGTGAAATGTGAAAATGCCGGTGCTGATTTCTGGAGCAGGGAATGAGCCGCTCTCAGGAGATGAGGACGTAGGAACAGACTTCACGCTGTGAGAAAATCTCTGGGTTTTTCCTGCGAACAATAGAGCCATCAGACGAAGAATCAAACCTCTCCTTTTCAACAATTTCCTGCAAAACCCAACAAGTGCAGCGACACAAAGAATAATCATCCACAGATGTTAGAGGGCAGCGGCGTGGACATCCATCAAGCTCATTGTCAGCCAGCTTCCCATCCCTCCAAAGAAACAAAACGCCCTCCAAACCAAATCAGAGACAATAGTTCCGCTCTCTCAGTGTCCCACTTTGGCCCGGGTCAGTGCCGAGTTTCCCATCCTTTAGCCCCGACACAAAGTCTCCTTGTCCCCCAGCGAGGAAGATTGACACATCCAGCCCGGCCTCTTCCACCGCTCCCTGGTCCCTCGCCCACATGTGCTTTGTCTGGTCTGCCCTGCCTCATTGGAGCAGTCAGCTCCATTCAGGCAGGTTCACAGGGGGGCGTTTAGTCATGCACTGTCAGCTCTGCTGTGGTCCTGAGCGTCAGGGGTATCACACACACACACCCACACACACACACACACACACACACACAGTCTACCAACCTGATCCAGCCCTGACATGCATGAAACACACACACGGTCACACACTGAATCACATGTGAGGGCAGAGGAAGCATGTCAGAGCGACCGACTCAGGCAGGTCGCTCTGACACGGCGAGACTATTTCTGACAGAACGCCACATTACAGAGAGAGAGAGGAGCGACGACTGTTAGAGAGAAATACCTGACAGTGTGTCGCTGTGTTTGTGAGCAGAGCTGAGGAGGTGCTGAGGGAGTATCTTTAACTGTTGGAGCTCTGACGGCCCTCTGCATGTGATATTAGACGATTATGATATAGAAAATAACATCTGTATCTGCTGTTGTTTCAGTGGTTCACTCAGACGACATGTTGTTGGTAATACTGACCGTCTCAAGATCCAGCCACCACATCAGTGTGTGATATGGCCCTAAGATTACATCAGGATATTTCAAGGTATTAATGATGTTTTTGACAATAGGACAAACTAGTCAAAAATATGTTATCAAAAATTCAAGAAGACAGAATTGAAACAAAACCAGTGATGTAGTTTTACAGTTTGCTTCAAATCTCCAGTAAAACTAAAGAAAAATGAAAAATTTCTCTAGTTTGTGAAAAAAAAAACAGACTGACTCAGACTGAGATTCAGATTCTGTTACAATATTAATAGTTCAGCACATCCTCACTGTGACCTCGTCACATGTCCACGTTTGGTCATGGACTTTCCACGTCCACATATGACGTCCAAGGTACCCTGGGTGTGTTGGTTGTTGTCGTTCTGGGACGCCGTGTCAACCTCAGCCTGTTACATGCATTGTCTGTTTTCAAAATACACTTATGTTTT
>NC_065511.1:44249513-44258875 GCF_006386435.1 Epinephelus moara
GTTTAGCCAACACACACACGTGGTTACGTTTAGCCAACACACACACACACGTGGTTACGTTTAGCCAACACACACACGTGGTTACGTTTAGCCAACACACACACGTGGTTACGTTTAGCCAACACACACACACACATGATTCCGTTTAGCCAACACACACGTGGTTGGGTTTAGGACAAAAGAACAGCCACCATCTTCACTTTTGTTGTTGTTCCTCTGTGTTTCCTCCGTGACGCCGCTGGTCCAGCCGGGTGTGATGCCGACATCAAACGACAGCTTTTTTTCGTCAGTGTCTGACGCCAGAAGTCACTGACCAAGTGCCAGTATTTTTAGGACCAGGTTGATGAATCACCTCAGCCCTCCGTCACACTGACGACTTTATGGTCGATACTTGAGTTTGTTCAGCTGCTCGTATTGTTTACTTTTATTGCAGGTTACAGATTTGAGTCGTGGAGTGTTTCTCTGCTGTGGTGCTTCTGTTTTTATCCACTGGAATTTAAAAATGATTTCAGCACTTCTTCTTCACTGTGTGTGTTTGCTGTTAGCACGTTAGCACACACGTGCGCACGTTACCAGTGCACAGAGTGTGTAGTGACACAGAGTTAACCCTCTCATTGTGGATTCACACAGCATACAGTATTTGCATATGAAATGTAATCACAGGCTGAAGTTTTATTAAAGTAAGTGATGTAGAGGATGACAAAGACAGTAATCCCCTCTCAGCTCTGCTCACCCTGTCTCATAATGATAATGGGAAGAAGAATTAGTTTCAGCCTGACATTCACACACATGCACACTCATGTGCACGCAAACTCACGTGCGCGCACATCCTCCGTCTTGCCAAATGTAAACTGTAACTAAAGTTAGAGACACAATCCGTGCACACATTCTCACAATTGAGGCAGATGCAACACACACACACACACACACACACACACACGCTGCTTGTACAGAGTGCACGTGTGTGTGACAGAGCGTTGGTGAGAAGTAATTTCCCCTCCTTGTCATTATTAGATTAGTGCTTGTATTATTTGGGAGAATAAATTGGTGGCGATTGAAATGAACGCCATCAGCCAGCCTCTAATACTAATATCTCCTCTGCTCAGCACTACTTCCTGATTATGAAATCCAGACGGAGGCTGCCAGAGGGAGAGCGCCACTGTCACTGCCACCGCCACCACATCCACCACCAGCAGAAGTCACATGGCGTGTTCGCCTGAAGCTGAGCTGAGGCAATCTGCGCCGGATGATTCGACCTCCACACTGACAGAAAGTGACGTGTAAATCCTAAGTGGTGAGTAACTGAACTGAGTAGTGATGGTTCAAGTGACAGGAATTACACGCTGCGACCACAGAGTGACCTGACTTCCTGTTTGCTCTGTGGGAGGAAATCCGTTTATCGACTGTGGATCCAAACAGCAGATTGTCTAATTTGAGAGGAACTGTAACGAAGCAGCGACTTCTCAATCACCTGTATCGCATCATTTCAGGAGTGGTGAGGTCACACAGGACTCGCCGCTCCATGCCGCTCCATGCCGCTCCATTAGCAGGTGATACAGCTCTGTGAAACGTGTGCGCTTCACTTAAATGCTTCCCCTCATTTTCCCCTTTGATTCCACGACTGCTGAAATAAGCCCGGCCGGCGCCGCCTGATGACTTTGGCTGTGAAGGGTAATTGATTGGCGGGGATTATCCCCTCCAAGTCACCTGCTGATGGAGCGCAGACCGTCAGAGGTGAAGCAATCTGCAACCAGAGAGCGTTCACCTCTCCTACAGCGTGACGCTGAGGCTCCGGGAGGATCACAGAGGCTCAACGTAAAATATAAAAAGTACTTTTTACTTTTATTTCCACGAGCGGCGTTAAACCGTCAACCTGAGCCTCCTTTCTCAAATTCTGCTGAAATCTCATAACAACTAAAAAGCACTTCGGCTGCTCGCCGTCTCCGACCGATATAATAGTTACACAACTTCAAAAAAGCTTTTCTGTTGGCTCCTCTTCTGTTCAGAAAATAATACAGCAAATGATGTTTGTCGAGCCGACGACTGTGAACTGACAGTCCAACACCTCAAACAGCAAATTGTGTTTCTGTCCACGTCTGTTTAAAGTGCAGTCTGAGTTCATTTAAAACAACATTGAAATAATGCAGAAACATTTTCAGACTTGGTCGAGGTAGAAAAGACGGCAGACTGTAGGGCCGACACGAATGCTTCGAAGCTTCGATTGTCGCCACGGTAACTGAATCAAATCAGTGTTCTGATGATTCTGATCTAGTTTCCAACATAACTCATCTTGCGTCAACTTTTATTATCAATTATTCTCAGACAGAGTTTGACCACATGAGACAGACGAACAGGTTCACTGGCAAGTTGTTGAAAAGTCAAGCGTCTGGAACAGTCTTTAAATTTACAGAGATGACGCCCGAAAGTTGAGTGTCAGATTCACCAAAGGAAACTGACACATCACAGATCTACAACGATCTCATCAAATCACCTGAAAGCTGCAACAACAGCCGTCATACAAAATATTATTTTGATGCCTTTGTGTCAGCGACAGCTGCGACTGGAGACACCATGTTTCTGGGTTGTCTTCCCATCTGTCCATCCTGTCCTTGTGAACACAATATCTCAAGAACACCACGAGGGAATTTCTTCAAATTTGACACAAATGTCCTCCTGGACTGAAAAATAAACTCATTAAAATTTTATGGTTGAACTTCAAAGGTCAGTCTGACATCACAAATTAAGCCATAATTCAAGAATTCATTCACTAATTCTGACCAAACTTGACACAAACGTCTCACAGGATAAAGTAACGAAGGTCAAAGGTCAGCTTCACTGGTCGGCGGGGTCATACAACCACAGGCTGGTGGGCGGGGTCATACAACCACAGGCTGGTGGGCGGGGTCATGGTGGGCGGGGTCATACAACCACAGGCTGGTGGGCGGGGTCATACAACCACGGGGCGGCAATTCTAGTTTCTAGCTGTGATGACAAAGGTTACTGCGACCTGCACGCTGACAAAGTGGCTGTCACATTATTTTATGCTGCAAAGACTAAAAACATGGTTTAAAAACATGTCGTCTCTTCTCTCATCCTTGAACTCCGCCCCTGAAGTTTTGATAAAGCTTCTCATGGAAACTTTGATGTTGTGAAACTGGTTTTGGGGACGTTCCTGGGAGACTGATAACAAACAACATGTGACAAAGCGCCACTGACAGCCTGAAGGAACATGTGACGTACATGAGGCTCATAACTTTAACTGTGACTCAGCGCTCTGATACTGAAGCAACATCTGATGAGTGTGGAGCGATCACGTGTCTGTAACTGTCACCGAATGAACACATGAAACAGAAACATCACGTTTTCACCAGTTTGAGGTTGGACTGCAGCTCTTTCAGTTTGTTCACACCAACAAATCTTAAACACACATCCTGTAAACTTCACCTGGAACACCTGTCCACGTCAGACCCTGAGGGATGATTTAGTACATGTACATGCACGGTCTCCTCTGAAAGGAAACAGTCAGAATCACTGTCACTGAGTTATAGAAGTGTCACCATAGTGAACTGGTGTGATTCAGTCTGGTAGCTACAACAACAGTATCTATGAGTTACTGTTGTGAGTATGTCAGCATGTGGTCACCCGTCTTTTCAGAGGTTACTCTGAGTGCACAGCTGATTGGTAACTGGTTTGTTTACATGATATAATGGATCCAGTGTGAACAGAGTCGGATGTAACGTGATACGGTGTGATAGCCTGACGCTCACCTGTTGTTAGGTAACGGTGTTGTGATGTCATCAGGCAGTGCACCAGAGCCAGTGAGGAGTTACAGCACTGACTATGGAGGCTGTTTTACATCGACGTGTTGTCTCAGTGTCGCCTCATGTCAGAGTCAGAGTCTTTGGCTTTTCAAGTCTTTACTGGAAAAAATATTCAGTCTGTTGGAAAAATAATAAATTAATCTAATAAAGAAACACACAGAAAGAGTGGAAGGTGTGACAGTTAGCACAGTGATAGTTCCACAGGCGCTGACAGTGTCGTGTCACTAACAACCTCAGACAGATCAATAATGGATAACAAGTCAGTTTTACTGGATCACAAATCAACAAAATAAATAAAACTCCAGATGATCCAACAGAGGAGGAAATCAAAGATGGCGTCGTACTTCATTTTACATGTTGCCATGGTGTCACATCAGTGAGGAGTTGAAATGACATCAGATTCAGGTGGATACACTGGTGTGTTGTGATTGGTTAGAATCAGAAATCAGTCAGAGTGAAGATGGAGGAAGTTTAAAGAGTTTTGTCTGATATCAGTCAAAGGTTGAACGTCAGAAAGACGTCGTGACAAAGTTAAATTTGTAATTGACCTTTTGAACATTAGTTTCATTTTAACTTTCATGTTTCATGTTAAAGTGGCAACAGTCAAACTTCCTGCAGACAAAGAGAGTCTGAGTCACTCCACAGATGAGCGAGTGACTGTAGAGCACAAACCTCTCATCTCTGTGTGTTAAATCCTTTGTCTCTGGAGGCTGTCCGTCAGCCGGCCCGGCAACATCAATAGAGAGCTACAACAACACTGTCCAGTTCAGTCTTCTGTCAGGACACACTGGAGACGCCTCCCCAGTTCATTCTGTCCTCCAGCTGCTCTGAAGTCCCCCCTCTGTCTCCGTCCCCGCCTCCGTCCCTGAGGGAAGCAGCTGGACTCTGCGGGTCGCTGCCGAGGCGAGGCGGCGCAAAACAGACAAATCAGAGAGGCCTAATTGTTTTTTAATGTTCTCGACTGCAGGGTGGGAGGACTCCATCAGAGTGTGTGTGTTTGTTTATGTCCGACCGGTGTGTGTGTGTGTGTGTGTGTGTGTGTGTGTGTTGTGATAGCAGAGTTATATTTAGTTTAGATTTCTGTCTTTAGAGCTGAGCACAATTATTAGATCATTATCATCATTTCCTGGTCAGGAGGAATAAATGAAGGTCAAACTAACGTCACTCTGATTTTCTGTCAGACACATTAATGTCACAGAAACTCTCTCAGCAGATATTCATCACTTCATCTGTATGAACCAGTTTAACCCTCTCACTGTAGATGAACTCTGATTCAAAGATCATTCAGCTTTAGATGAGATTGTGATGTCATGTATTTTTGAATTGAATAATAAGGTACCTGTTTCTCCCCTGATGGTTCATTAAAGCTGACTGTGACCTGTGCAGCTCTGATGGTGTCACAGAGGCTGTTTGTGTTTCCAAGTTGTGACTCGCTTAACTCGTAATATTTTGAGAATAAAGCTTTTGTCCTACAGTCCACTGTGCACGACGTTACTGCTCTGCGCTCAAGCTTCCCCCTCAGACCACCTGACAGACACAGAGCTCTGTTTAGCTTTGTATGGGTTTTGCACTGCTCTTCATCTGAGGTGGAAACTGAAAACAGATGGTACAGAGAGCGAGGAGAGACGATCGTACAGTCAGAGTCTGGCTGTGCTGCAACCCCTCCCACCCCACTCCACCCCCGTCTGTAAAGCACTGTTGTTGGTGGTTTTCTAAAGCCCAGTTCACATTACATGGTTTTCATTGCGAATTTGACGTTGCAGAGGATCTTGAGAGCCACCTTGGGTCGGAGGTGAGTCGGCAAATAGTCTGCCACGACGAATCCTCATGTGTGAACAAGCCTACGAGCAAGTCGTCTCCAAGTTTGGTGACGTCACCGTGTTATCTGGGGCTCTGTCGGCGAGGGCTTGGTGGAGAATTCTTGTGGTGTGCACACACAGGTTGTAACGCAGTTGGCGAGACTCCTGCTGACAGAAACACACATCGCCAGGTGTGTGTTGTGTAATGTGAACTAGGCTTAACACGTCTCAGTCAAAGGTAGAATGGGTTTCCATTTTGATGCACGTCAAAAGAAGTACCGAAGGAGCCAGAAGCACCCAAGCGTGCAGCTCCAGTAGATAGGCTACTGCAGTGGGAGCAGTTCAGCAGGTAGACGCTGAATGTTGCTGGTCAATATTGTGTTTTTTTTTTCACCGTACGCGTTGTTAGCTTGTTGTTACCTGTGGAGTCAGCCCTCTGTTCATGTAGCTTTGTATTGGAGTTGGGAGCTGCATTTTGCAGCTGCAGCCGCAGCCGTCGTCGCAGCAGCAGCATTTAGCAGCAGCATTTAGCAGCAGCAGCAGTGGATCCTGGCTCTACCGGTGACTGGTTCATAATGGTGGAAGCACTTTGAGCAGAGCGCCTGTCATGTTTCGGAGACATTAGGCACACTGCCAAACGTTGTAATTTGTGCAGAGCTCCTTTCAAAGCTTTGAAAAGGCAGATGAAATGACATCAAACTCGTGCGGCAGCAAAACATCTTCAGAATAGATGAAAAGCTCCATTAATGTGTGAATGACTTCAGATTTATCCACATTAGCAGCAACAATTAAATCTCTTGGCATTTCAATGACATTTATTTTGTCATCATTAAACACTTTGATTGATCACAGGATGGCTCATTTTGCCTTCTAATGTCACAAGAGGAGTCCTTTATTAATTTATAGTGAGTGAAGTCACCATCCATTACTAACAAGCCACGCCGTACCACAGCACTGTCACCACTACATGAACATTAGAAAGTTTGGCTCCAAAATAAGAAACAGTTTGAACCTGTGAAACTTTGATCTGCTCTGAAAGTGAAACATGTTTGATTGATTTGACTCAGCTGTGAGGAGACGACCTCTGAAGGTCAGACGCAGAGTCTTCAGGCTTTTACTGGAAGAAATATTCAGTCTGTGGAAAAACACAACAGACTCAATGTGATTACAAATCATAAACAAGCTTCAGACCCAACAGACTGTAAAAACTCATTTTGTAGAGAAACAATAAAACTGGATCAACTAAAGCACCAAGTGTCACATTATTGTTCATGATGACGGAATAAACAAAGATTTAACAGTAAATAACATTCACTGTAATTAATTCAATAAACATGCACATAGAAAGAGCAGCTGACAAGTGAGTGTGTTCACATGGACAGTTTAATTCCCTTTTCATTCAGAATGAAAGTTCATTCCTATTAACAGTGATCTTGTAAACACCTAATTCAGAATGAAAATGGCCAATGTGATTGAAAATTCAATCTGATGTAAGGGGCTGGAATATTCTGTTTCTAATTTCAAATGAAAGAATTTCTCGCACTTGTATACACTCATTCCTCTTTAAGTTCATTCTGTTCTTTCTGCACATGCTCGTTTCCTCGCCCTTCTGGTGCCATGACGTATATAGCGCACATAGCAACGGGCTGAGATAGAGCAGTCGGACTCGTTGCACTCACCGGTTTCCATTCGCCACAGCACGNTAGCTAATGTCTGTGGAGAACTGTTTTGCCTCCAGCTAAGCCCCACCCACCAACAAACATCACACTGTTTACTAACAGTAAAAGAGTCTGTACTCAAAGTGACGAGAGTTTAAGTCCTTGTGTCTTGGACACTTGTGAGTTCAGGACACATTGAAGAACAAACCTCACCAGCTAACAGAGGAAATGTTTTGTGTCTCAGAGTTTACAGAACACCATTAGCGACACTGTTCCTCAGTAAAAATCTGTATGAACAATAAGAGAAGGACTCGCTGAGCTGCGTCTGCTCTGTGGATCAGTTATTAAACACTGCAGAGAGGTATCATACGGAGTGAGTCCCGGCTGGATGAAGAGCTGGAGGCTTTATTAGTGTGGTTTGAACTCATCACGGAGCAAAAGAAACCTTTCCATGTTGCATGAATGATGACAGTTGTTCAGCACTCAGCTCTGCAGCAGTATCAGAGGAGGAATCGTCGGTCTGCTCTGTTCTATTTCACACTGCTTTACATGATTAAATGCATGAAATGAAAAACATCAAGTCATTTTCCATAACAAGGAGATATTAATTATTGTGACAGTGAAAGCTCCTCTGCAGGTTCTTCCTTCAGCTGGCAGAGGACTCTGAATGTTCATTATGGACCCGGAGCCAAGAGATGATGTAACACTGAGTTCATTACATAACATTTGTGTAACATTCATGCTCCTGTGAAGTCGCAGCCGAGACTCCTGCAGGATCTGTGATGGAGCGCTCCTGGATTCAGCAGTCGATGGTGTTTGGGCTCATTAATGACATTACTTGTGCACAGAGCTGCAGTTCAGGCTGAGAGGAAACAAACGACACCATCTGTTGGTCATGCATAAAGAAAATGAACACATAAACAAGGAGCTGTGCTTCTGCAGACGTGTTTTATTTAGTCTTCATCATAAGAAGCCGAGTGGTAATCGTTGGTGGTTGTCCTCTGTGATCTGCTGTCAGTCAGACAGTGTTGACGGCACCGTCACAGCTGTTTGTCTTAATGAGCATTCGGTTTGTTTTCTGTCTCTGCTCATGCTAAAGAGATACCTTTGATTTAAAACACGGCAGAGATGTAAAATGCAAATGTGGCTCCTCTTTTATTTCTTGTTTTGTGATAAACCATTCAATTATAAATCTGTGACGTGCTGAGACGTTGTGTAACAGAAGATACAGACTCCTGAAGAAGACAAAGACGAAGAAGCAGAAGAAATAGGTTTCCAACAGCCGACATCAGCCACTCGTCACACCATCAAGTACTGTCAGAGCTCATCTATGCTCAGCATTATGTACGGAGAGACAGACGGACACGGTCTACCTCTGGTGCACCTCGGCGTGGCTCGGCACGTCTAAGCTGGTAACGGAAAGACCAATCAGTGCAGCAGGGTTTGACTCGGAGCAGCCAAAGGTGGTGATGGAGAAAAGGTGGTAGTCCTGAACTTCGTACCTCCTCCATCCTCCCCAAACACCTCCTTCCAAAGCCAACGTGGTCCATTAATGTCGTGTTTCATTACCTGAAAGAAACATCAGCTGTGAACACTGATCCAGGCAGCTGTGACGTCACCGTTAACCCTTTGAAACCTGATTTCTTTTAAAAACATAGGAAAGAGGGCAGTGAGCAACGAGAGAAGAAATGACCCCAAAAGTTTGCAAGAAAATTAGTAAAAAAAAAAATTAAATTAAAGTTAAAAACAAACAAACATAAGAATGATCTGGAAAGGGTGCTCAAAAATTATAATAATTCTGTAATATAATTTTAAAATGTGATAATAATAATAATGATTATAAATATACCCTCACCGGCCACTTTATTAGGTACACCTGTTCAACTGCTCATTAACACAAATAGCTGATCAGCCAATCAGGTGTCAGCAGCTCATTAACATTTAGTCATGTAGACATGGTGAAGACGAGCTGCTGAAGTTCAAACGGAGCATCAGAATGATGAAGAAAGGTGATTGAAGTGACTTTGAACGTGGCATGGTTGTTGGTGCCAGACGGGCTGGTCTGAGTATTTACTGGGATTTTC
>NC_065511.1:44262866-44314227 GCF_006386435.1 Epinephelus moara
TTGTGATCTGATCTACCCAGCGGGGGAAGGGACGTGGAGGTGTATGCGTCCCTTACATTAGCATACAGCAGGTCCAGGCTCTTCTCCTCTCTGGTTTTACAGGTCACATACTGGGTGAATTTCGGGAGTGTCTTTTTTAATAGAGACAACATAAAGTCATCAAACCAAAATCTGACCTTGTTGAATCTCTGACACCAAAAATTATAAAGGGGTCCAACCTGGCTGTTTGTGGGACATTTCTTACCAAGTTGCTCGTTGCCTTTTCCCCATGTTTGCCAACAAATGGCACCAGTGTGCTTCAAACATTCAAAAGTTTAAATTCTAGCGAGAGGCGTGTGAAAGCAGCAGAAGAAGAGTGATGTCGCTCCAGGTTTTAAAGGGTTAAAGAAGCAGTTTAGTAACAAACAGATGTGAATTCAATGTAAGGAGACGGGTGGAGCCTCTCCATGTAGGTTCTTCAGCTGCTTTCACATGATATCATCACATGATTTATTGGTCATATACAGAGTATTGATCGGCAGCACTTAAAGCAACAGAGTGCGTCCTGATGGAAACCATACTGAGCTGATGTCACAGCTGCATCAGGCTCTCTTCTCTGAAACCATGAGAACAAAGCAGCACTGACCGTCATACTCGCTGTGAGACACATTAGCTGTTGCCTGGTACCCGCCTCCATAACAACAAACGCATTGCACTTATTCATGTTGGGAAACAAGAGAGAAAGAAGGAGCGATCAGCACTCAGAGACAAATTGGCTTTTATCCGTAGAAGCAGTATGTGCAGCAGCATATGCAGAGCGTTTCTCTGAGCGGCGTTATTAAGTCAGATTAAGCTGCACGTCGGAGCTGAGTGCTTGACCCTTCCTTGCCGGAGGAGGCCATCTCATTGTGCTGCATTAGGAGGCTCAATTGATCCTGTCTACAGTGTGAATAAGGCCATCTCTGGACTAATGCCGCCGCGCCGTTTGACTGTGCAGATTTTAATCTGTTTTTCCCACCACAGGGTTTCACCCACCCCGAGATCCTCATTAACACTCAGGCCAACTTCGTCTCTCCACTCTCAAGTTTTTCTGCTCCCCGGCCCGTCTCCTTAGCACGTCGTGGTCGGACGCAGTCTTGCTGGCTCTCTTGTGGTTATTTTTGTCTGTCGGTCCTCTTATCTCGCCTCCGTTGGCTCACCCGCTGCCGAACTCTGCCTTATCCTTCCTCTCTATTTTAGTCTGTTCTGCTGTTAGTGAGGAGGGCTGAGGAGAGACTGAAAGGGAATTACAGAGTCCTTGGTGTCATTGAAGCCGCTGAGACTGACAGTGAAAAGCCAGTAATGAGCCCTCCATCCTTATTTTCCTCCGACTCTGACCAGACTCCGTCCTGCCCAGCAGGCCCGAGCTTTTCACGGTTCAAAGGTCATCTGTCTTATAGAGACTGTCACATTCCTACACCTCCACCGCTCTCCCCCACACACACACACACACACACACACACACACACACACACACACACACACCCGTTTGAGGTAAATGACTCTAATTAGGTATACATTTTGGATGATGGATTTTAGGCCCCTGTTCTAGTAGCAATTACTGAGTTTCAGGACTATTGATTTATTTGAGTGTGGAGCTCAGTAGCTTGTGTTGAACCCTGGCAGGAGGCAAACTGCAGCATGAAATATACTGGCTAATTATTGTCACCGCAAATCATCAGGCAAATTCACTCTGTGCTCTCGACCATTGATTGTTTGTGGCGTTCAACACATCAACGTCTTGTATCGTTTCATCAACAATCTATTCGGCCGGTAGGATTCGGCTGATAGTTGCTGCGTTAAGCAAGAAACCAGATTGATTCTGCAGAGTATGCACGACTTGTAAAATCAATGGCATAAATATGACTCAGACACAGAATCATACAGAGCTGCTGTTGTAGCAGACGCAGGGATTTACACACAGAATTACATGAACAGCAGCAGCGGCGCTGCAGAAGATGAAGGATAATGAGTTAAGCTGGTATTTAGGGTTATCTCATTAAATCTGTAAAGCATTAGCAACAATCTGACAACACATCCTTCTCTCCACAACCTTTTGTTCTTGTTTCAGCGAGTCCTGTCTCTGACAACGCGCCCTCTGAAGAGCCGAGCAGGAAAGTTGCCAAACATGGAAAGATTACCGCAGGACGTAATAAACCTTATCTGTTCGACGCAAACTGGATTACAAAAGCCAGAAAATACCTCAGCACGGCTTATCATGCGAACATTGTGCAGATTGCCGCAATCGATTTGAATTGCATGTAGCTGGAGGAGGCCCATCCAGACTCAAAGCAGATGGTGATAGCAGAGAGGTGAAGTAATTAAAATGGCTAATCCACAGTGAGGTGGTGTATTGTCGCCCGCTCGCCGGCTGCACTCAGCCCCGACTGCAGAAATAATCACACAGAACACGCTCTTTATTTTATCGTGTTCACATTTGTCATGAGGAGTTCATTTTTGGCCTGGCGCAGTGACAGAGCCTGAGGGCACAATTAGCAGACACACTGTGCTGGTGACTGGAGCTGGTTTCCACTGTCACACCAGTTAAATCATCTGCTGGATCCAGTGGATGTCCTGCACGCGCTCAGTCTGAGCTCACACCCTGACTTGTTTTGGGGGTAAATTTGTCTAAAAATCTCAATTGCACATTTTTCCTGTGGAAACTTGTAGATGTGCATATTCAGTGATAGATAGTGTTTTTTATTCACTGCTCCCAGCTGCTGGGGTTTTATTCACAGAGGCACCATTTGCCTCCGGCCTCATTATTTAGTGTGTTCAACCCTATTGCTTCTTTCTGCTTTGCACAAATTACTTTTATGAAAGATGGCAGACACCTCTGCCTACCTGCACCATTTTTACTGTGAAGCTGTAAATCAAGATGTGAATTGCAGTTTAGTGGCCCGTGAAAAGATGGATATGAGACATGATGTTCATTTTACCGAGCATGGAGCCGCACGTTAACACACCCGTGTGGTCACTCTGTACTTCCTGAAACAAATGTTGTCGGTGGACGGACTCTGAGAATGTTGCCGTAATGTCTCGACTGAGTAACTATTTATATTCACATTGTGCGACCTTCAGGAAAATGCGGCTCTGGCTGGCCATTGGGAGCTTAGTGGTGTGTGGGAGAGAACGCTGAGGTACATTAAACCAGCAACGAGCTGCATGGAGCATTGTCATAAATGAGCTCTAACCTTTAAAGTGTGACTGCAGTGAGTCTCCGTGTGGAGCCACAGTCTTAATATCAGCAGCCGGAGCTGGGAAGGTGCCACATGTTCAGGTCTGTGTGAGTTTAACACAAGTTCAGAAACAAAACTGTTGAGTCCATCTGTTGAAGGTGAACTCTACAGGAAGTCGGCTGTACAAGAGGCTGTGCACGTGCCGTGTTTATGGTGCCCTCAGATCTGTTGTTTTAAATGTGAAAGCATATCAGGCACAATCAAACGCCAGAGCAACGACGTCATGGCTGCGCTCTGAGATCAACAGAGTTCAACTTTTGGAACGCAGCAGCGTGGACCACGTGTCGTGTGACGAGGACTAACCAATCACAGCTGACAGATATCTTTCCTTCTTCAGTAAATATCAGTGTGTGATAAATATGGAGGAGAAGTTGATCATGTTGGTGCAGAGCTGTCAGAGCGTCACATCTGTCCCACTGACAACAGGCCGACACACTTATAATCAAGAAGTTCAGCTCTGTGAGCAGGATCTCAGGTAAATAGGCTCTGATACAATGGTTGTTAAGGTTGCTTAGCAACCTCAGATGCAACCTGCCTTCAGGCTCTTGAAAGTTGGCACAGAAAGTGTCTTTAGTCTCAGTAGAATATTTTTGAGCGGTTACACATGTCGATCTTCAGGTTAGTTTTGTGTGTTCTCCGTTTACTGCACTGCACACCAACCAGGTCTGGTGGGAGCTAACGTTAGCCTGTAGTGCTGCTTACCATCCCAACCCAACAGTGTTGCTATGGAAACTGCTACCCTCCTGTCTCTGCCCAGGTCGCCTCGATGAGTGAGCTGTTCAACTTTTAAACCCCCTTTAGCATCTTTAGCATTATTCACTAACGTTAGCTCTGCTCAGTGTCGACAACTTTCTCATGAGTTGTAGAGACTCTCAGACCCTCTGAACGACCTCATTTCTAAAAGGAAACTAGCCACAAATTTATTGACACATTCAGATCATCAGGACAAAAGAGAGAAATATATTTGAATATATTATCTTACTCCGAGCACGCTGCTCCACAGCTCTTGGTTATTGGGCGTCAGCCTATGGAAAGCTAAACAAACAAACAAACTGACCTCCGGGGTCTCAGTAAATTAAAGTGCACATGAATACAGTCATATGAAACACACCTCATCAGGTTACAGGACGGGACCAAACACTGCGGCGTATACAGATCCAGGAACGAGGTGGCGGTGACGCAGCAGTGCTTTTGACTCATCTGATGAAGACGTGTGCTGCTTCAGCTCCGTCTGCAGATGTGAACACACACACTGTCAGAGCTGACAGCTGCTGTTATGACAGGTGTGAGAGTTTACGTTCATGAGCTGCAGGAGGTCCAAAGTCACAACCACTTCTTAGGCCCATGATGCTCTGGGCTCAGCGGGAACTTTTGTTTAGACAGCAGTCGATGCCAAAACATCAGAGTAATGTTCAATAGAGGATTATTAGTTACACACACACACACACACACACATGGTGTGGAAGAAGAGAGGAAGATGTATCCTGCAGAAAAAGAAGAAGAAGAAGAAGAAGCTGTTAGTCGAACTTTATTTATTAGTTTTAATCCAAAGACTGAATTTGGCCAAAAGAGTTTAAATCCTGCTCCTTTTAACGATGTGTCGGCTTATTCTTTCTACGCTGGGTGTCAGGATGCAACACACTGACACTCCTTCTTATGAAACAGCCACTAACATCTTTAAACTTTGAAGTGCTATACTCTCATTAACTTTACAACTCTTAATCTTAAAGAGGATGAAAATGAGACTAATCCATTTCCATGACCAGAGCAACTCTTACTCTTCACATGAAGAAGAAAAACAGTTGAATATTCCCACTTATACTGCTTTTATTCCTTCTTTCCTCTCCGCCTCACACAGACGTTTGAGACATAACGTTTTCGCCTCCTGAACCATTGAGTAGCTGTTCTGGAGCTTTCAGCTGTGTCACACTGTCCTCATCAGCTGTGGGATTCTACGACTTCTCATCTGTCCTGACGTACAGCCCTGACTCCAGAACAGTCTGGATGCTGTGTAAAATGTAACAGGATGCAATGAGCTGTAAATCCTGTCTGACCTAATTCAGTCAAAAACAGACCAAAGACGAGATATTTAATCTTCAAACTGATAAACTTTATTTATATATAGTTATATATAGTGTTTATATACTCCGCAGCAGGTTGTGACAAAGTTGGGTGTGTGACATCATCAGCTTTTCTTGGACCAACACTCAGTCAGTGTTTGGGAACTGAGGACACTAACTGTTGAAGTTTATCCAACTTCAGTGTCTCAACAGTCCCATGATGCACCTCTCCGGGGTCGATGCTTCATCATGTCCCACACATGTTCAGTGGGAGACAGGTGTGGACTGCAGCTAGGTCACCCACGCTGTGATGATGCACCTCCATCCAGCACAGACAGGAAGTTAACCATCATGCACCTCCATCCAGCACAGACAGGAAGTTAACCATCATGCACCTCCATCCATCACAGACAGGAAGTTACCCATGAGGAAGTTACCCATCATGCACCTCCATCCATCCCAGACAGGAAGTTACCCATGATGCACCTCCATCCATCCCAGACAGGAAGTTACCCATGATGCACCTCCATCCATCACAGACAGGAAGTTACCCATGATGCACCTCCACCGATCCCAGACAGGAAGTTACCCATGATGCACCTCCATCTCATCTTTGGACTGTATTCAGTTTAATAAAGGTCAAACTTTTTGGAATCAGAGGTGTAAAAGTTTAACAGTTGATGAGCTGACCTTCAGTGACCTGACTGTGACACATGACTTAATTGGTCAGACATAATAAACAATTAGAAACACCCCCTGGGGCTCAGTGATGGGCATACATCACCTTCTTTCATGCTATAGATGAAATAATGAATCATAAAATAACAGATATATGAGGTGTTAGTGAAGCAGTCATTAGTTGTACCTGGTACCTTCCTTCATAATGAGCCGCTCTCTGGAGCCGCTGTGCTGCAGTTGTTCCCTGAACACAGCGATAATGATGCTGTGCTTCCCCAAGGTTCACATCAGATGGTTCTTCAACTCAGAGAACTTTATATGTCCCAAACTAAATAAATCCAAATGTCAGCACTCACAAATATCATATCTTTTAATAACGCACAGCAGTATCACAAACGGACGCGTTTCAGCACTTGGCTTTCCTCAACTTTATATGTCCCTCCATAGGAACACAAGACACAATTATCCTGCAGTGGCTCCAGTGTGTGATGTCAGACAGCGTGATGTGATCACAGAATCAAAAGAGGCGTGACATGTAACACAACAGCATCAGCCTCTAGTGTGACATATAACATACGTGTCAGCAGCTCTTTATAAACAATAACAATGACATCACATGTCAATAACAATCATTTAGCGTCCCTGTTATATGGCGGCTGATCTCGTCCTCTGCTCGGAGGGTAAGGAGCTCCTGGACCCCAGTGTTTGAGTTAGCTGCTAACTGCTAGTTGCTGCTCTTTTAGTCTCCTGCACACTGTTTAACTTGCAAAAATAATACTTTTATGGTGATGTCATGGTAACTAGACCTTCATCAGACCTTGTGGTTGATTGCAGACTCACAGCCATCCCTCTTCTCTTGGTCACAAATCTGTTTGCCTGATGAAAGTCTAATTACTGAACGTCACTATAAATTTATTATTTTGCAAGTTAGATAGTGTGTGAGAGTTTGTCCATAAGTTGTGTTACTGTTTAGGGCACAGTTAATCATTAGGAGTTAATTTAAGTCCTTTTCACACCCAGTCTGTATTTTTGTTTTCATCATTTTAATCTTTCATGTGATAAAAATCAGTACAAACAGAAACGTCGCACACTGAGTCCAACACATTTTATTGTTATATTTGTTATGGAAATTAGTCTCGTTGTTTCTCTCCTGTGGAGTTTCCTCCCCGACTGTCACTGCTCTCTGCCGACGTCTCTGCTGCTGCCTGAGTTATGAGACCATCACTGAGCAGATGTTAAACTGACTCTGCTCTAAGCATCATCATTGGCGTCGTACATCTCTGGATCTGCCAACGATTCTCTCTCTCCATAAGATTTCAGGAAGGACATGGCTTCCAGTCAGGCTGCCCCCCTTTCCACTTCCACTCCGTCCCTCTCTCTGTTGTCATGGACACGTGTCCTGTGGAAAACGCCATTTTCTTCACTGTGTCTCGGTCCAACAACTCTGTGAAGACTTTTGCTGGCGCAGACAAACTCAGACAGTCGAACCTGTTTGGAAGAAAGTTTCAGAGTCGGTGTGTAAATGTGATCGACACAACGTGAGGTCGTATTTATTTTTTAACATGCAACAATTTGGAAAAAAAAAACAAAAAAAAAACTGGGGCCCAAGTTAGAAGTTGAGTCTTTAGAGGTCTCAGACTCTCACTTTACTTTTAACAGCTACTCCTTCTTGTCTTGCATCATTCTTCTGTATTTAGAGTCTATTTTGATTGAACACATTTTGATTGGTTTAGTTTCTGTCTGTCCATCTGTCCGTCCCTCCGTCCGTCCATCCATCATCGTCTTATGCATGGCTGAGTTGTGGGGACAAAGTCCTCTGGACGGTCCTCTCCCCACTGATGCTCTCCAGCTCCTCCTGGAGGACCTCGAGGTGTTCCCAGACCAGATGAGATCTATAATCCCTCCAGTGTGTTCTGGGTCTGCCCCGGGGCCTCCTGCCAGCTGGACCAGGAGGATGCTGATCAGATGCTGAACCACCTCAACATGAAGGAGCAGCGGCTCTACTCCGAGCTCCCTCCAGATGTCTGACTCCTCCCCCTATCTCTAAGGCTGAGCCCAGACACCCTACAGAGCAAACTCATTTCAGACGCTTGTATCTGTGACCTCATTCTTTCAGTCACTACCCAGAGCTCAGGACCATAGGTGAGGGTTGGGACGGAGATGGACCAGGAAGTAGAAAGCTTTGCCTTCTGGCAGACATCGTACCAAACCACCTGTCCATCTCGTGCTCCATTCTACCCTCATTTGTGAACAAGACCTCGAGATACTTGACCTCCTTCTCTTGGGACATTAACTCTCTCCTAATCCGGAGGGGTCAGAGAACCATGACCTCAGTCTGGGAGGTGCTGACTCTCATCCTGACCACTTCACACTGGTTATAATTCTATCTTTATAATTTCATATACTTTGGAGCGGGTCGGCCCGTCCTCTGGTCCCTGTCAGACTGGAGTCTTTCTTTCTTCTTTTTAATAATGAATGAACATGCGTTAGATTCTGGGAGGTTTTTGGACGCGTTCATTTCAGATCAGCTCCAACGTTTCTGACCTCTGTCTCTGAAGCCAGCACCTCAATCAGTTTTATTACAGCGCTAACAGCCCGGCTGCACATCATCAGCAGTCAGATCAGACTGTGACACAGTGTGAATGTGACTTCCTCAATTCTGTGTGAATATGAGACATTTGAAAAGTTCAGTCAGACCTCAGGGTTTGCTTTATGGACGAGAAAGAGGAAAAAGACACCGGCTGCATCCTGAGACCGTCTGGAAACCAGGAACAGGCAAGAAACTGAAGCCTGGAGCCTGAAATTTCTTAAAGACAAAATGTGACACAGGTTCATTAAACTGCTCTGTTGGTCACATCTGTAGGGAATTATTTATCCTCTATAAAATGAGGAGGTTCACACATCAATGATGCATAATTTATTTACTGACTTAGAGATGGTAGATGTTGAGTGTTGAGGAGAAGGAGCAGCTCTTCAGCAGGTTCAGAACAGCTGATCCTCCATCCTGTCATACATTTACATATTTTCTAGATGAGCCACAAATGAATGTAAATGATCAATGTTCATCATAAGATGGATTACAGCTCATTATTGGATGTATACGTGGAAGCGTGTGTGTGTGTGTGTGTGTGTGTGTGTGTGTATGATGGCATTCATCAAGTGCTTCATATCGACTCAGAGCTCTAATGTAATTTCAGGAGTAAAAAATGATGCTCGGTGTGATGCACCCTGCGGCTCGCTGCATTTAAAACCTATTATTCACTGACAACTCTTCATCCGCAGTCCTCCAACGTTCTTCCAGCTGTTTAGTCGTGTTCGGTGGTAACATACGTGTCCCTGTTTAGTCAGAGCAGTGTGTAGATTCTGATTCTGCAGATGGTCAGCACTAACCTTTCATTATCTCTTCTGGTGAGAGAAAGACACCCAGAGAAAGGTAACGCAATTACACAGAAAGCAATTAGTGCCACGCTCTCAGTGTTGTGGAACTGAGGGGTGTAATTACGCAGATGAAGTTTGTGACGGCAATGAATGTGTCGGATATGAGACGGCGCCATTAGCTATCCTTGTTTTTTTAATTAGAGCTTCGCTCACTTTTTTGCTGCCACATTAAGGGTAATGTAGCAGGGAGGAGACACCAGCACAGTGTTCATAACTCACACTGAGCTGCTCCACCGTCACTAAATGTAGCATGAAACATCAGAAGGTTGAGTCCAAACAACGCCATGCATCAGCCGACGGGCCTCTTTTATTGATCAGGACCGAAGCTCTGTGGACTCTCTCTGCTCAATGACCCTCTGCTTTAACATCCTCAGATACTCCCATGACGCACTCCTCCCACACTACCTCCTGCACCACCTCCTCCCACACTACCTCCTGCACCACCTCCTCCCACACTACCTCCTGCACCAGCTCTTCATCTACACACATACATCAGCGACAGACAGGGTCATCCCCTTCACTGGATGCAACCAGGTCTCACTCCGAAGAAGTTGAAATCCAGCGCTTGGTCAGTGACTTCTGGCGTCAGACGCAGATGAAAAAAAGACGAACTTCAACGACCGCATGATACACGGCTGGTCGCCATTATTGTTTACAAGTGCTCAGCAGCGTCGGGGGAAACATGGCAGGACAACAATGTAAGTTGAGGCGGCTGAAGTCCGAGTAGGGCAGGTGGGAGGGGTGGTAGAAGGGTCCAACATGTTCTCCCCTTGTCAGCGTGGGTTTCCTCCAGGTGCTCCAGCCTCCTCCCACAGTCCAAAGACATGCAGGTTAATTGGTGTGAATGACTGTGATCGTTAAGATTTGATGTGTTTGTAAGTTTCTTAAGCTCATTTATCATTTTGTAAACTGCTGATGTTTATAGAGCAGTGGGCAGATTTATGGATTTTTCTAACCATGCTAACTGTGGCTCTTCAGATGGCAGCGTCAGTCACTTCACTGCTTCAGTCCAGACTGAAATATCTTTGTAACTATTGTCTGTCCTCTGCTCGGCCTGTTAACCATGTGAGCTCTATTTATTTCCATCACCACCTTCTGTGAATGAGTCCGCTCGTAGATCCAGATTTACCAGAAGTCCCTCGTATTGAAGAGTTTGTGTAGTTCCTGTATCAGCTCCTTGTTACCTGCAGCAGCAGAATGACCTTGGTGCTGCACTCATTACAGCAGAGTCACTGTCGATCTTCCACCTGTGGGCTGAAACACATCTGCTCACCTCCTCTCCCATCTCCCCTCTTAATTATAGCTCTCTGTTATATTTATTGCCCCGGCCTGTCTCTCATATGATCATTCAGTGGTCATAAGACTGTTGTTGAGACAAAATATGGCTGCTGCTGGAGAAATCCAATTTAACAAAGCAGACATTAACATTCACAGCAGCACTCTGTTCATATCAAACACGAGAGATGGAGCAAACAAACTCTGAGTTTAGATACAAGCTGTGTATCAATGAAGAGGCTGATGCCTTCCAAGGCTGCGTTTGAAGACTGAGTGCGTCACAGCGGTGCAGCCACGCCCATCCCATTTTGAACACTTCTTCAGATGTGGCCAAGAAATGAAGACTTCTTTCTATGAATCTGGAGGTTGAATCCTTCATGGCCCGACCAATCCCAAGATTCACTGTGTGTTGCTGACGATTGTGTTTTTCCTGGAAATGTAGGCTCCATAGGAGTGTTAAAATGTGTTTGTCTTGTTGTGTTATTGGGAGCCAGAATAGAAGGAGCCATGGCCCAAAACCAGCCGCCACTGCCCGTCAACAAAAACAAAGACAACTATGGTTAAATGTGATAAGACCAAAGGACTGGACGGAGGCCATCATCAAAAATGCTCACATGTGCAGCGCACACTTCATATCAGGTTAGGGAAAAAGTATTTCCTGTTGTAGGGATGAATAAGGTTATGTGTATTAAGGGTTATCATGTCCACCTCATCAGAAACTGGGGAGGGATTAAGAGGAATATTGGATTTCTCTGGAACGCTAACTTTTTAGCACATTAGCTAACGTTAGCTTCCATAGCAAAACAAACAAGTGTGGTCCTCCTTTGTAAGATTGGCTTCCTGTGACATCATCCATCCACTGAGTGAGAGCATACGGGTCGGCCAGTCTGGTCCCGTTGGTCAGTGTTTACTTATTCAAGTAACACTGGCGGTCCCGGAGAGTGAGTGACCTGACATGGTGCGTTGGTAAATTCAGTCTGACGCTCTACACTAAAATGAGAGCCCTGTTGGTGGAAGAAACGGAGCGTTATATTTCTACATGAATGAACCAACGGTTAAGTTAATCACACATTCACTCCGCTCGGCGCTCTGCTGCTCCGTCTCCACAGACAGAGTGTCCAGAGTGCGCTCTGCCACTCTGAGAGTGCGCTGCTCTGGATAACCCAACGCTACATTCAGACAGCGCTCCCAATTTATCAACGCTCCAGTTTGTGTCAGAGTGCGCTCCCACACTCACAATGAGTGTTTCTGAACGCACCACTCACATCATCTTCCTCCATCGTCTAAAACAAGACAACACAACTTGTTAGCTAGCGCTAGCTAATGTCTGTGGAGAACTGTTTTGCCTCCAGCTAAGCTCCGCCCACCAAAAGACGTCACACTGTATACTAACAGTAAAAGGGTCGATTTAACTCACCTCTTGCCGGTCAACTTTTCTTATCAAACGCAGCCGGTTACTAGCTGACAGGAGCATCATAAGTAGGGACGGGAACAGCTGGTGACACAAACAAGTAGTCGAAAGATTCGAAGACCAAAAATTGCCGTCGAGACGTGTTGAAACAAACAACTACTGTCAGGGCTTTGTTCTGCAATGTTCTTAAAAGCTGCCCTTTCACAGGAAGTGACCACCATGAGACGGTGTATCATCTCTAGTCAACAACTCTCTGTGCTTCTGATCTGATTTGCAGCTTTTCAGACTTATTTTGTGGCTGAATATAATTTGTGGCTTCTTAAGATGTGAATGAGGATAGTGATAGTGAGATACTGAAACAGTGACATTTGTGTTTTCACGTCAGCCACTGTAGTTAGCAGCTCCTCTGCGACGAGCCCCACAGGGAAAACACAGATTTTTTTTTTTAACGTGAAACGTCTTTCCTCAGAGTTTTTCTGGTGTAAATCTGCTGGTGTGTTTGTTTCTGAGAGGAAGAGACCTCTGTGGATAATTCAGCTGCTCAACAATGAACACTGACTGAATTCTAACCAGGAGAAGTTTCAGCTGGATGATGTAATCCTCACTGATAGATGCCACTAAATCTCTTTAAATCTTAGACACTGGACTTTTTAAAGTCCTCGTCTCTTCTCCTCACAGTTTCACCTCTTAAGGGCTGAGATGCTTTGTGAATAACTTCATCTTTACCAGGGTCTAGTCTTAACTGTAGGGGAAGTTCTTGCAAAATTTTCTTAGACTTGTGTCACCAGGATCAACTCTTTGTACTGCGAAGTTCTGAGAACACGTCTTCAGATAAACAGCTCGATGTGCCGTCTGTATGTTATGTGTTGCTTTTCTTCCTGTCTCAGGTGACAACAAAGAACATTTCAGTGTCACTTTAGCTGCCATTATCTCAGGGACAGACCCAGAGAGTCTCCACAATCTGCTCACTGACATAGTTCCAAGTGTTGGTGTCTTGGAGGGACGGAGACATTTATAGCCACATGGATGCATCGTTCCATTGAAGAGCGATCGATCAGGTTTCAGTCCAGTCCATCGAGGATGAATTTCCATGCGGCTTTTTAGAGATCAGACAGTGATCTGATCCACCCAGGACACATGAAGTGTAATGAGGTGTTTGATTCCAACAGATGACCACATTCATTTTATCTGCTCGTAACGTCAGAGACATGTGAGTCTGAACGTTGAGCATCAGCAGCAGAACAGAAACAATCAGACAGGAGCAGAGTACGCCAGATGACATCATCCTCTCTGTGTGTATCTGTAGCGTCTCATGGCTCAGTGTTGCTGCCCCCTCCGACACTGAGTTCAGTCTGCAGCTCTGAGAGCCAGGGGTCCCGGCCTTTTGCAGAGAAAAGCTTGCGGCTGCTCCCATCTGTCATCAGCTCAGTGGCCAAATGAGCCTGTTCTTTACTGGGAGCCAACAAGATGGATGGAGCCACTTCATCAGGCCTGTATTGGGGGCACAGTGGAAGCAGCGCACTGCACGGCTCTTTGACAGCCAGTCCTCTCCCACTCTGCCTCCCCACGGTTACCATCAGGGCAGCGTAGATTACAGCGAGCTCATTAACAGTACCACCACTGTGACTGCATATTTCATTTACCCAATCATTATTTACACCCATCAGCTTTAAAGCTAAGTGGGATCTTACATCTTTTTACTCTGTGAAGACTCGTCATCAAAGACTCTAATTTATTCTACCAGTTAAAGGAACTTTATGTACCTGCACAGGAGATGAGTCAACGTGTCAATGGAAAAAACACAAATCAACATTGTTACAGAGCTGAGTCACTGTGGGAACAAGTCTAGTGATGGGCGGACTGATCTTCTTCACAGTGTCAGTACACATGTAAACATAAGAACCTTTCTAGTTTTAATGCTGTTTTCAAAATACGGCATCAGTCCAGAGACATGCAGGTCGACTGGTGACTCTTTGTTGTCTGTGAGTGTGAATGTGAGTGTGAATGGTCGTCTGTCTCTATTGCCGCGTTTCCACCAAACACTTCTGAAATAATACCTTTGGAACCAAAATGAACCCTTCAGACATGAGCTGACTGCAGAATGTTGTCACAGTGCACTCAGGACGTCTCCATGTTCCAGCTGGACGAGGACATCTAACTGGCCTACTGTCCTTGTCCCAGTATACAAGCACGGGAGGGGAATCCATTTATTGAGCCAAGTATGTGCGACTCCTCTACGATAGGTGGAGATATGCCCCCTTTCAGCTTGTTAGTATTGGACCTTTTTCCTGTTGACCTATTACGTCACAGACCAAACAATGGACAAACAAGTTAGCTACGGTTAGCTAGCAGCTAACTGCTACCATGGTGGACAACTTTACAGCTCTGTACATTTGGTCCGTCCAAAAAGTCACGGCTCTGGATGTAGATTTCTCCATGTTGTTACCGGCTTCTTCTTCTCTTACACATTTAATGCTATTGGACTTCCGGGTCAAAGCCCGGGGCGGAAACTGTGGAGCATGCTCAGAGCGCCTCGGCCAGTTTGGGTCTGATTGACTGTATACATGCAGGAGTCACATGATCTGGGTGTGTTAGTCCCACTGTGACACATTCACAGCAGGACCATTTCACTCACACTGACATGTTTACAGGGATTTTAAAAGTCCAGTTTTATAAATCTATTTTCTCTGTCGTCATGGAAACGGACTGAGTGAGCCGCTGTTGTCGCAGAGTTTGTAAATGTGCTGCAGAGTTTTTGTCTTTTTAAACAGATGTTTTTATTCTGTGTATATGTGCACGTGGACGGAGCGATTATCAGAACATCTGAGTCTCATCAGCAGTTAAAATGATTCAGCAGCACTCAGCAGGTGTTTGGATCTGATGTCATGATTATAACTTATGTCTCGATGGTAAAATGAGCTTTTATTGAAGGTTATCAGTGCTTGACTTTTAGTGAAGCAGGAGCGGCCGCAGGCGTCACAGTTCAGCATCGTGTACATATAAAAGAAACCGTAGAATCAGAGGTAATGGTTTCTTTGGGCTGTGACATGATTCTGACACTTGATTAGCCTCTAACCTTCACGCTGTGGTTTCATTCCTGTGCACGACGGCGTGCACCCTGCAGCTCCATCATGTCATTACTGAGCTTCCAGACCAGCTGCAAGTCATTTCCACCGTTTTTAATACAAATCCAGTCGACCACAACCGGGCCTCAAAACGTCCCCGCCATCATCCAGATATGATTCCTGCAGTTACCCATACTGCACCTCTCTGAGGTCTCATATTAGTGGTGAGTGTTTCATTGGAGCAGGGTTTGGAGCTGCTGTTGATGGAATTGTGGTTTCAGTTTGAACACACTGGCCGGTCCGTTAGTTAACGCTGGTTATGAATTTTCCAGCTCGCACATATAAAATTACAGACGATTACCTTCAACAGCCAAACTGAACAGAAACAAATGTCCACACCTCCTCGCCTGGCCATCATTCACTGTAATCGCTCGCTGCTGACACTAAACGTTTGAGGACGATGATATGCCAACACACACACACACACACACACACTTATAATCAAACAGCAGAGGAAATTACATTTTCCATATATTTTGTTCTGGCCAAATCATAATTATAAAAAAAGGAAGGATCAGCCACACCTTCAGCGCTCCGTTCCTTTTCCTCCTCTCCATCTCTCCTCACGCCGGAGACACAATCAACTTTTCACCCTGAATTAAGGTTCAGAGTCTGGCATCAGAAAATGGCTCCTTTCGTCATGGGGTCTCAGTCACGACTGTCCTCAGGCTCTTTATATTTCTCTTTCCTCTTATCTTCAGCTGTGTCTGCTCTCTCTCTCTCTCTCTTTGCTGTCTGGAGCCACTAAGACAGAAAGAAGAAAGGAAGAAGAGACGGAGGAGATGAATGAGGACCGAGGACACAGAGAAATACCCAGATGGCTATCGCTTTTTCGCCACCATCATCAGTCTGTGTGTGCATGAGAAATCAGCATCGACCCTACAGCAAGTCATCGACAGTCGTTACGATGGAAGCCTTCTGTTTTCCTCCTGGTTCTTCAGTGACTCAGTGAGACGCTGGACTCATCATGGCTGCTCACAGTCTAACACTGCTGTCAGCTGCAGGGTCCAGCAGTAACTGTAATAATGAGTAACAATCCAACACTGTTCAGCTGTGAACACTTGAAATAATATAAATCCTGAAATCTGGACGCTAAACAGAACACTGGTATCGTTTCAAACAGGTGTTTCTTCATTCGCTCGTGTATGCATGTGTTTTCTCACACTGCAGTGTTTTAAACTCTCTGCTGGTGTTTGATCAGGCTGCACACAGTTTAACTGATGTTGACATTTATTATTGACATTGATGTGAGCATTTATAGCTCTGTGTCTGTTGCTCTGCAGTTACACCTCCAAAACACTATGTGGTGCTGGAGTTTCTGTGAAGTGATCTGTAAAGTTTGACTGATTCAAAACACACATTAAACACACAGTAAACGCATTAAACACACAGTAAACACATTAAACACACAGTAAACACACATTAAACACACAGTAAACTCATTAAACACACAGTAAACACACAGTAAACTCATTAAACACACAGTAAACACATTAAACACACAGTAAACACACATTAAACACACAGTAAACGCATTAAACACACAGTAAACACATTAAACACAGTAAAAACACATGTAAAACATTAANACAAACACGTTAATCACACATTAAACACATTAAACACACAGTAAACACATTAAACACACATTAAACACACAAACACGTTAATCACACATTAAACACATTAAACACACAGTAAACACATTAAACACACATTAAACACACAAACACGTTAATCACACATTAAACACATTAAACACACAGTAAACACATTAAACACACATTAAACACACAAACACGTTAATCACACATTAAACACATTAAACACACAGTAAACACATTAAACACACATTAAACACACAAACACGTTAATCACACATTAAACACATTAAACACACAGTAAACACATTAAACACACATTAAACACACAAACACGTTAATCACACATTAAACACATTAAACACACAGTAAACACATTAAACACACATTAAACACACAAACACGTTAATCACACATTAAACACATTAAACACACAGTAAACACATTAAACACACATTAAACACACAAACACGTTAATCACACATTAAACACATTAAACACACAGTAAACACATTAAACACACATTAAACACACAAACACGTTAATCACACATTAAACACATTAAACACACAGTAAACACATTAAACACACATTAAACACACAAACACGTTAATCACACATTAAACACATTAAACACACAGTAAACACATTAAACACACATTAAACACACAAACACGTTAATCACACATTAAACACATTAAACACACAGTAAACACATTAAACACACATTAAACACACAAACACGTTAATCACACATTAAACACATTAAACACACAGTAAACACATTAAACACACATTAAACACACAAACACGTTAATCACACATTAAACACATTAAACACACAGTAAACACATTAAACACACATTAAACACACAAACACGTTAATCACACATTAAACACATTAAACACACAGTAAACACATTAAACACACATTAAACACACAAACACGTTAATCACACATTAAACACATTAAACACACAGTAAACACATTAAACACACATTAAACACACAAACACGTTAATCACACATTAAACACATTAAACACACAGTAAACACATTAAACACACATTAAACACACAAACACGTTAATCACACATTAAACACATTAAACACACAGTAAACACATTAAACACACATTAAACACACAAACACGTTAATCACACATTAAACACATTAAACACACAGTAAACACATTAAACACACATTAAACACACAAACACGTTAATCACACATTAAACACATTAAACACACAGTAAACACATTAAACACACATTAAACACACAAACACGTTAATCACACATTAAACACATTAAACACACAGTAAACACATTAAACACACATTAAACACACAAACACGTTAATCACACATTAAACACATTAAACACACAGTAAACACATTAAACACACATTAAACACACAAACACGTTAATCACACATTAAACACATTAAACACACAGTAAACACATTAAACACACATTAAACACACAAACACGTTAATCACACATTAAACACATTAAACACACAGTAAACACATTAAACACACATTAAACACACAAACACGTTAATCACACATTAAACACATTAAACACACAGTAAACACATTAAACACACATTAAACACACAAACACGTTAATCACACATTAAACACATTAAACACACAGTAAACACATTAAACACACATTAAACACACAAACACGTTAATCACACATTAAACACATTAAACACACAGTAAACACATTAAACACACATTAAACACACAAACACGTTAATCACACATTAAACACATTAAACACACAGTAAACACATTAAACACACATTAAACACACAAACACGTTAATCACACATTAAACACATTAAACACACAGTAAACACATTAAACACACATTAAACACACAAACACGTTAATCACACATTAAACACATTAAACACACAGTAAACACATTAAACACACATTAAACACACAAACACGTTAATCACACATTAAACACATTAAACACACAGTAAACACATTAAACACACATTAAACACACAAACACGTTAATCACACATTAAACACATTAAACACACAGTAAACACATTAAACACACATTAAACACACAAACACGTTAATCACACATTAAACACATTAAACACACAGTAAACACATTAAACACACATTAAACACACAAACACGTTAATCACACATTAAACACATTAAACACACAGTAAACACATTAAACACACATTAAACACACAAACACGTTAATCACACATTAAACACATTAAACACACAGTAAACACATTAAACACACATTAAACACACAAACACGTTAATCACACATTAAACACATTAAACACACAGTAAACACATTAAACACACATTAAACACACAAACACGTTAATCACACATTAAACACATTAAACACACAGTAAACACATTAAACACACATTAAACACACAAACACGTTAATCACACATTAAACACATTAAACACACAGTAAACACATTAAACACACATTAAACACACAAACACGTTAATCACACATTAAACACATTAAACACACAGTAAACACATTAAACACACATTAAACACACAAACACGTTAATCACACATTAAACACATTAAACACACAGTAAACACATTAAACACACATTAAACACACAAACACGTTAATCACACATTAAACACATTAAACACACAGTAAACACATTAAACACACATTAAACACACAAACACGTTAATCACACATTAAACACATTAAACACACAGTAAACACATTAAACACACATTAAACACACAAACACGTTAATCACACATTAAACACATTAAACACACAGTAAACACATTAAACACACATTAAACACACAAACACGTTAATCACACATTAAACACATTAAACACACAGTAAACACATTAAACACACATTAAACACACAAACACGTTAATCACACATTAAACACATTAAACACACAGTAAACACATTAAACACACATTAAACACACAAACACGTTAATCACACATTAAACACATTAAACACACAGTAAACACATTAAACACACATTAAACACACAAACACGTTAATCACACATTAAACACATTAAACACACAGTAAACACATTAAACACACATTAAACACACAAACACGTTAATCACACATTAAACACATTAAACACACAGTAAACACATTAAACACACATTAAACACACAAACACGTTAATCACACATTAAACACATTAAACACACAGTAAACACATTAAACACACATTAAACACACAAACACGTTAATCACACATTAAACACATTAAACACACAGTAAACACATTAAACACACATTAAACACACAAACACGTTAATCACACATTAAACACATTAAACACACAGTAAACACATTAAACACACATTAAACACACAAACACGTTAATCACACATTAAACACATTAAACACACAGTAAACACATTAAACACACATTAAACACACAAACACGTTAATCACACATTAAACACATTAAACACACAGTAAACACATTAAACACACATTAAACACACAAACACGTTAATCACACATTAAACACATTAAACACACAGTAAACACATTAAACACACATTAAACACACAAACACGTTAATCACACATTAAACACATTAAACACACAGTAAACACATTAAACACACATTAAACACACAAACACGTTAATCACACATTAAACACATTAAACACACAGTAAACACATTAAACACACATTAAACACACAAACACGTTAATCACACATTAAACACATTAAACACACAGTAAACACATTAAACACACATTAAACACACAAACACGTTAATCACACATTAAACACATTAAACACACAGTAAACACATTAAACACACATTAAACACACAAACACGTTAATCACACATTAAACACATTAAACACACAGTAAACACATTAAACACACATTAAACACACAAACACGTTAATCACACATTAAACACATTAAACACACAGTAAACACATTAAACACACATTAAACACACAAACACGTTAATCACACATTAAACACATTAAACACACAGTAAACACATTAAACACACATTAAACACACAAACACGTTAATCACACATTAAACACATTAAACACACAGTAAACACATTAAACACACATTAAACACACAAACACGTTAATCACACATTAAACACATTAAACACACAGTAAACACATTAAACACACATTAAACACACAAACACGTTAATCACACATTAAACACATTAAACACACAGTAAACACATTAAACACACATTAAACACACAAACACGTTAATCACACATTAAACACATTAAACACACAGTAAACACATTAAACACACATTAAACACACAAACACGTTAATCACACATTAAACACATTAAACACACAGTAAACACATTAAACACACATTAAACACACAAACACGTTAATCACACATTAAACACATTAAACACACAGTAAACACATTAAACACACATTAAACACACAAACACGTTAATCACACATTAAACACATTAAACACACAGTAAACACATTAAACACACATTAAACACACAAACACGTTAATCACACATTAAACACATTAAACACACAGTAAACACATTAAACACACATTAAACACACAAACACGTTAATCACACATTAAACACATTAAACACACAGTAAACACATTAAACACACATTAAACACACAAACACGTTAATCACACATTAAACACATTAAACACACAGTAAACACATTAAACACACATTAAACACACAAACACGTTAATCACACATTAAACACATTAAACACACAGTAAACACATTAAACACACATTAAACACACAAACACGTTAATCACACATTAAACACATTAAACACACAGTAAACACATTAAACACACATTAAACACACAAACACGTTAATCACACATTAAACACATTAAACACACAGTAAACACATTAAACACACATTAAACACACAAACACGTTAATCACACATTAAACACATTAAACACACAGTAAACACATTAAACACACATTAAACACACAAACACGTTAATCACACATTAAACACATTAAACACACAGTAAACACATTAAACACACATTAAACACACAAACACGTTAATCACACATTAAACACATTAAACACACAGTAAACACATTAAACACACATTAAACACACAAACACGTTAATCACACATTAAACACATTAAACACACAGTAAACACATTAAACACACATTAAACACACAAACACGTTAATCACACATTAAACACATTAAACACACAGTAAACACATTAAACACACATTAAACACACAAACACGTTAATCACACATTAAACACATTAAACACACAGTAAACACATTAAACACACATTAAACACACAAACACGTTAATCACACATTAAACACATTAAACACACAGTAAACACATTAAACACACATTAAACACACAAACACGTTAATCACACATTAAACACATTAAACACACAGTAAACACATTAAACACACATTAAACACACAAACACGTTAATCACACATTAAACACATTAAACACACAGTAAACACATTAAACACACATTAAACACACAAACACGTTAATCACACATTAAACACATTAAACACACAGTAAACACATTAAACACACATTAAACACACAAACACGTTAATCACACATTAAACACATTAAACACACAGTAAACACATTAAACACACATTAAACACACAAACACGTTAATCACACATTAAACACATTAAACACACAGTAAACACATTAAACACACATTAAACACACAAACACGTTAATCACACATTAAACACATTAAACACACAGTAAACACATTAAACACACATTAAACACACAAACACGTTAATCACACATTAAACACATTAAACACACAGTAAACACATTAAACACACATTAAACACACAAACACGTTAATCACACATTAAACACATTAAACACACAGTAAACACATTAAACACACATTAAACACACAAACACGTTAATCACACATTAAACACATTAAACACACAGTAAACACATTAAACACACATTAAACACACAAACACGTTAATCACACATTAAACACATTAAACACACAGTAAACACATTAAACACACATTAAACACACAAACACGTTAATCACACATTAAACACATTAAACACACAGTAAACACATTAAACACACATTAAACACACAAACACGTTAATCACACATTAAACACATTAAACACACAGTAAACACATTAAACACACATTAAACACACAAACACGTTAATCACACATTAAACACATTAAACACACAGTAAACACATTAAACACACATTAAACACACAAACACGTTAATCACACATTAAACACATTAAACACACAGTAAACACATTAAACACACATTAAACACACAAACACGTTAATCACACATTAAACACATTAAACACACAGTAAACACATTAAACACACATTAAACACACAAACACGTTAATCACACATTAAACACATTAAACACACAGTAAACACATTAAACACACATTAAACACACAAACACGTTAATCACACATTAAACACATTAAACACACAGTAAACACATTAAACACACATTAAACACACAAACACGTTAATCACACATTAAACACATTAAACACACAGTAAACACATTAAACACACATTAAACACACAAACACGTTAATCACACATTAAACACATTAAACACACAGTAAACACATTAAACACACATTAAACACACAAACACGTTAATCACACATTAAACACATTAAACACACAGTAAACACATTAAACACACATTAAACACACAAACACGTTAATCACACATTAAACACATTAAACACACAGTAAACACATTAAACACACATTAAACACACAAACACGTTAATCACACATTAAACACATTAAACACACAGTAAACACATTAAACACACATTAAACACACAAACACGTTAATCACACATTAAACACATTAAACACACAGTAAACACATTAAACACACATTAAACACACAAACACGTTAATCACACATTAAACACATTAAACACACAGTAAACACATTAAACACACATTAAACACACAAACACGTTAATCACACATTAAACACATTAAACACACAGTAAACACATTAAACACACATTAAACACACAAACACGTTAATCACACATTAAACACATTAAACACACAGTAAACACATTAAACACACATTAAACACACAAACACGTTAATCACACATTAAACACATTAAACACACAGTAAACACATTAAACACACATTAAACACACAAACACGTTAATCACACATTAAACACATTAAACACACAGTAAACACATTAAACACACATTAAACACACAAACACGTTAATCACACATTAAACACATTAAACACACAGTAAACACATTAAACACACATTAAACACACAAACACGTTAATCACACATTAAACACATTAAACACACAGTAAACACATTAAACACACATTAAACACACAAACACGTTAATCACACATTAAACACATTAAACACACAGTAAACACATTAAACACACATTAAACACACAAACACGTTAATCACACATTAAACACATTAAACACACAGTAAACACATTAAACACACATTAAACACACAAACACGTTAATCACACATTAAACACATTAAACACACAGTAAACACATTAAACACACATTAAACACACAAACACGTTAATCACACATTAAACACATTAAACACAAATTAATCACATACTACAAACACGTTAATCACACATTAAACACATTAAACACACAGTAAACACATTAAACACACATTAAACACACAAACACGTTAATCACACATTAAACACATTAAACACAAATTAATCACATACTAAAAACACATTAAACACATTATAAACACATTAAACACACAGTAAACACATTAAACACACATTAAACATGGTTTAATAGAGACAGTGTCAAACACAAATCAGCTTCAGTATAACTAGCAGCATTCACAAACACATCTTTATCTGGACACATTTTCCCCACAAATACAACATGCTAACGTTATTAGGCCTAATAAAGGCTACAGTGTAGGCTCTACATCTACACAGAGCCTACGCCGAAGGTACAACATAGACTCGGCACAGAAGTGTAATTCCCACTCAACGCTGGTGTGTTTTGCATGTTGTTGACTTGAACTGTCCGTCAGCCAAACAACGTGAAACTGTGACATCCTGTCGCCTCCATGATATGACCTCTGTGGTCGCTTGTTAATGAGGTTGTTGTTTTCCTGGCTGCTCAGTTGCTTCTCCTGTTAGACCAGTAGTAGAGACGTCACGTCGCCATTTCTCAGCCATTAAACTGCCAAAAAACGGAGCTGCCCTTTGGAACAAAGACGTTTCTGACTGGTTTTATCTCGTCTCACCTTCAGACTCATTCTTATTCTCTCCTCATGTCTCTGCTCAGGAAATGCTCCTCAGCAGTTTGTCCTGTGTTGCCTTGATTTGAATCCACAGAAATAAACACCGCAGCACCTCCCAGGTGCACAGTAATCATGGATTATGTTCACTAAGCAACCACTAAGTCACACATAAAGGATTTGGTCAACAGCCTAAAGAAGATGGCGTCTCCTTGTTTATAATTGCATAGATCTCCTGATCTCTGAAGTAATCTTATTCCACAGCTTTGATAAGATTTCCTGATGAGTGTGGAGCTTTTTTATTTTTTCTCTCTCTCCATCATTTCATCTGAGTTTTTCTGCTCGGAGGGGGAGGGGGAGGGGGGAGGGGAGGAAATGATTTACCTAAAAAAAGAATCATTGTCTTGAGAAAATTAATCCTCAGTTCTGTATTCTGGAGAAGGCAGTGTGATTTCAGAGCGACACGTTGCATTGCTCCAGCAGTTTTAAATTATCATACAGATAATGCAGGTGTGTGTGACAGTCTGTTGGTTTAGTTCACTTTAATGGAATGACATTAAAGTGCTTTTACAGTCGGCTGAAGAGTGAATGCAAAGAAAGGAGGCATACAGTGTCATCCTCCAACATTCCTCTGAGACGTCTCCGTGCAGCAGGGCGGTTACTGAGGCAACCCGCTCTCATTTCAGGCATTACACACCTTACACACACCTCACACACACACACACACACACACACAGGAAACCCTTGTCTCCCCAAAATGCAAATCCAATTTTCGAGGCAGGGGAAGGGAGCGAACACGTACGGCGACCTTTGCCAGCCATGGCACTCTGTGTCTGGGCCGGCTAATCGATTGGTATTGTGCGCCAGAGTCAACAGCTGTCGAGGCGTCGAGGCCCAGTGACCGGGCAGATACGCACTGCCGATCTGCTGTTCACACTCGCCGCCTGCTTCTCCCAATTCAGCTTTGAATTTAATGAGCATCTTCCTGCCTTCTGTCTGAACAGCCCTTCCCTTTGACTCCGTGCTACGTACGACTTTCTCCAGTCTGTGAATATTCTCTTTCACCTCCCTGAGCACTCACAAGGTCGAGAACTCATCTGTCGTTTCAGTGCGACTTGCTCTGACACAATCAGCTCAGATTCAACTTTGATGAACTCTGACCTCCAAAGTCTGACAGTCCAACATTACAGACAGTGTTGTTCTGAAGTGTATTGTGTTAGAAATTACATGAGTCATTAGCTTCTTTAGCACCGGCAGCGTCAGGGGGAAACGCAGCCGGATAACAATGAAAGGCAATGGAAGTCCGAGTAGGCTGGGTGGGAGGGGTGGTGTATGGGTCCAACAACCACCGACTTTCACCCAGGAGGCTGGTGTTCACTTCCTGTAAGACTGTAGAGCCAAACCCTGTTCTTTTTTCCTAAACCCAACCACGTGTGTGTGTTGGCTAAACGTAACCACGTGTGTGTGTTGGCTAAACGTAACCACGTGTGTGTTGTTGAAGAAAAAACACATCAGTTGGTGTTGTACTGACGTAGTGCTTTTATTTTGAAAGAGACTGTATGCAAACTGTACATTTCCTGTGAAAACAGAAGTGTATTTTGAAAACAGACAATGCATGTAACAGGCTGAAGTTGACACGGCGTCCCAGAACGTCAACAACCATTATGTGTTGGATCAGCCGCCATGTAACAGGGACGGAGTGGTGCTGTGGAGGTACGTGCACACAAACATCCCAAACACAGAAAATAAGAAGAAAATAATGAACTGGCGTCAGAGGGCGGAGTCTCTGCAGACAAACTCACCTCCACACACGGAGGTCCTGTCTTTATGTATCCAGGTGTTTTTGTCAACAGATATTTTCTTCTATTTTTGGGCCTCTCTCATCTTCTCAGGTGAAGATTCATCAAAACTCTGTTTCCTGTTTGTCTGTGTGGACGTGTCAAACGGAGTGTTTGGGAATTGATGATGTCATCTTCTCAAGTCACACATGCCTATTGTTGGTACGGTGATGAGCAAACACTGTAAACAACAATAACAATGGCGATCACACGAACAATGCTCATGTTGTATTAGCACTCTTTGGTCTAATGATGACTTCACACTTAAACCCAACACTTAACAGAGACATCCAGAGTTTGTGCTTCATCTCAGCGTCCAGGATTTAAAGTCCACTAGAACCAAGGGTTTTGGATCAGGACCAGTGTAACTGGCAGATGGTGGGACACTTTCCAGAGTGGAAGGAAAACTTTCACGTTCAGAGCTTCACTCGTATGTTTCAGTGAGCTCCTTCATCCTTAAACTGAACAGGAATCAGCGGTGATGAGATCTCCAGTAGGTGTTTGAAAAAGTTAACGTTAGCCTGAACCCTTCACAGACAGACAGCCAACGCTCGCACCACAGGCGGGCTCGTTTTCAGCCACAAACAGGAAGTGAAGATGGTCTTTTGATGATCACTCTGACATCGTACCATCTTTCACCACAGTTTCAATGTTTGTATCCATCACAGACATGAAAAATATATTAACTTTTGACTCAACTCTTCCTGTTTTCATTTCAAAATAAAAGCCCTCCGACAACATTTCTGTTGACAGAATCCCTTCATTTGCAGGGCTTGAAGTTCTCCGGCACGGTGCCGGATTTCCGGCGCAGGGATATTCTTGTGCAGGAATATTTTTTTCTCGTGAATATTTTATCATCTTGCCGTAGCAACAGTGATTTAACTAGTCGTTTTAAAGCAAAGCAAAGTGATAGTTCCAACTACCAATGGTGTATCACATTACTCAAGGTAAACAAGGACTTCTAGCCAATCAGAGGCAGAGTAGGGCGGGCCTTAAGTTTTCACAGTCTCTCAATCAGTCATGCCACGGACACACCGGACGCAGAACCGAAGCGCAGCGCCCAGCAGCGGAGGCAGTTTTCAGTCGGCGTCCATGTTAACCTATCTGACTGTCCACACAGGCCGGTGAGCAGAGCGGAGCGCCCGCGGAGGCTCGCGCACTGCAGCGCTTCAGTTCGGCATCTGGTCTATTTTTCACACGAGCCGTGAGCGCCTCTGTCAAGCTGGATAGAGCGGATCATACCAAACAGGAAGTCGGACACAGAAAAGACGAGAGAATCCGGCCAATTTTCAAAATAAAATAAATTTAAAAAATAAAAGCCTGTTTAATTATGATGTTGCTTGTCTGTCTATAAATATTTGTTCAGTTTGGTCTAGACACGAGAGAGATGAAAACACACACACACACAGAGAGAGAGAGAGAGAGAGAGAGAGAGAGAGAGAGAGAGAGAGAGAAATGGCTACAGGTTGGGGGTTGCAATTCACACATACAGAAAGAGAAAGAGGCGGTGTGGTAGAGATAAGTGAGATAATTTGTGAAGCCGCCAATGAGTTGTCACTTGCAAATTAGCTCAGTCAGATAGAAGATGCTCCTTGGTGTCAGAGGTCGTGAGTTCAAGCTTCAACTGATGTAAAACGTACATTTTAATACGTTCTTGTTGTCTTCCTATTCTGCCACTTGTTGCTCAGAATTGCCTAAAATTGCCCGGCCCCAACAATTTTGTAGTAGCTGATGACCAAATTTTCCTTTTTTGGTGAACTGTTCATATTTCATTATTAAAAACCTTGAAATTGTTATTCTAGCTCCTTGATGTGATACTTGATTGATACTCTCAAAGTGCACCAGATTAATTCATTTAGACGTCAAATGTTCAAAATTTTCTTCCAGGGGGGCATGCCCCCGGACCCCCCTAGCGCAGAAGGCCCTCTAAAACAATTTCAGGCACAGGATTTTTTCTTGCTTCAAACCCTGCATTTGTTACCATGAGTTTTTTTTACTCTTAAATATTTCCAGGACCATGTTGTTGACGATGCAGCGGCTGCACGGCTCCATAAATTTGTGGAATACTGACTTTCAGTTGTGGAAATACAGACGTTACAGCAGCAGCTCTGCAGCACCAGCGCTGTCTGTGTGAACACTGCACACGTCGTTAGTGTTTGGAGTCGTTTTAGTGTTCTTGTGTAGAAGGAGATATTTTATAAAACAAGGTTTTGTGGTTGTTGTTAAAACGAAGAGTAAAAACATGTGTTGACAGAAGTATCTGTATACGTACAGACGGGGCGTGAGAGTGGGTCGTCCGTGATGACGGAGAGTCCGTGCAGTGTTATTAAGAGAAATCCTGCAGAGGATCACAGCCACAAACAGCAGGAAGTTAAGGTCAGCAGTGAGAGGGTGATAATCTTCCTCACAGCCTCAGTCAGCTGTCTTCATCCTCGTCCATCCTCCTGAAATGATCTGAAGAGTAAATGTTACCCAGGAGCCGTCAGCAGCAGCCAGGCTAATCTGATCTGTGGAGCTCTTTAGTTTTAGTCCCTTCGGTCCTTGTAGATCCTGAGATTTCCCATCAGGACCGTAAACACACCCTTGTATACAAGCAGTGTGACATCATTCGTCTTCTGAGGCTTTTCGTCCCCAGACCTAAACTTGGGGACAAAGAGGATCCTCCATCTTGTTTCAGTGTTTGGTCAGACTGTTATTGACCAGCACCACCTGAAGCTCTGTGATAATCCACAGACACAAGAGATCAGTGAGCTTTTCTTTCCCAGAGACGTTCAAAGAGACGAAGCGTCTCAGAGGCAGTGTGGAAATTCACACTTGTTCGCTTTTGGAGTGAGTGATGCTTGTTGCGTATCCGACCATCTGCACAGCTGATAGTTGAGAAATAATGAGCGTGTTGAGAGGCTTTTCATGGCTGAAGCATCGCTCCAACTTTGTGGGCTGTTTCTCTCGTCTTCCCCCTCCAGCTGGCTCTGCCTCGGCGGCTGGTCGTGGTCTGGGGCTCGGGGTCACGGCCTCTGTCACCAGCATCACACTCAGGCAGCAGATGAGCCGAGTACACACTTACATACACACACACACTCATCGTACACACAGCATATGGCTCTCTCTTCATATCTGGAGCTCTTCTAACGGCTGCAGAGCCCCGTGGACGTCTGCTTCCAGATTTATACGTGTGTCATATGTTCATCCTTGGACTTAAACTTTATAATGAAATGTGGCCTTGAACATGGGTTGTATACAAGTCTAATCTTCATCACACAAAAGATGAGACTCAGATTTAGGATCCGTGTTTAGGTATTAATGAACAGTTGGACATTTTGGGAAATATTTTAGAGGATTGAAACGACTTCCATGTCTGTGTGTGAATGTAGATCCAGGAGGTGATTATGTTAGCTTAGCATAAAGACAGGAAGCTGCTGGAAACAGTTAGTCAGCTAGTTAAAGATCTGCCCAGCTTAGAGAGCTGGAGCTTTTTCTCCTCTTCAATTAATCTTTATTGAATAAACTGACGGACAGTCCTGACGACAAACAAACCAAATCACCAGAGGACATGTTGGCATCATTTCTGTTGACTGAAATATCACGTCATGTAATATTTCATTTCATCTTGTTTTGCCTTAGTTATCTCAGTTGTAAGTTATTTGTTAGTAAATACCATAAAACACATCTCTGAACTTCAGCATGAATTTCTTTTGAATGAGTCGCAGTTATGAACCTACTCAGCCTCTTAGTGGCTTTATCGATTGATAGAAGTCGTTACAGGTACAATTGGACGTTATTGTGAAGCAGATACGTTGAAACTTCACATTTCAACAATGCTGTGGCTAACGTGGTCACGTTCGGTGCAAAAACCACTTTGTCATTATTAGAAAAAGGTCACGTTTTGACTAAAGATATCTGCATTAGGTGGCACAGTCTCAGCAGGAAACTGATAAAGTGGTAAAAACTACCAGATGTGTTGTTGTTGGTCTCAGACAGTTAACTGAAGCTTGGCAGGTGTCTCTGCTGTCCACCGTCTCCACCACCTCCTGGTGACAGACAGGAAGTCAGCTCATGTCCATGTGATCACAACTGTAACACATCTGTGGTTTGCAGAAATGAGCAATACCAACATTTTCCTCTGGGCTGGAACAAAGAGTCAGGAGGGAGTGAACGACCGCGCACAGAGCAAACAGTGACTGATCAGTGTTCGCATGTTGGAGGTTAGCTCAGCCTCTAGTTTAGGAATTATCCCAGTGAGGTGTCTTTACGTCACCAGCTGCCCATCAGTGTTTAAACCTCACTAGATTTCGAGGCCTTTGTACTTCTGTTAGGAATGAGTCAGTCGCTGTAGCTGTGGACAAAAGGGCCTTAAATCAGCCGTGCACTGCTGACTCACTTCTGCTTGTGAGAAAAGCATTGAACCGCTACATTTCAGACTTGTTCCTGGTTTTACTGCAGATTCATGTTTTACTCACAAAATAACTTTGAAAAAGTGATGCATTATTATTCATTAAACTGTCCAGCATTATATTAGATTTCAAAGGTCCAAACAGACGTAAAGTAAATTGAAGTACATCATACCTTCATCTCTTCTTATAGTCCTCCTGCTGCTCCCTGCTTCATGTGTTCAGTGAGGACGATGCCCGGCGAGGTGTCCATTATCACTTTTAACAACTCTGCCCTTCATTTGTTAACAGGAGGCTTTTATTGTGAAATATTTGCAGGATCACGTTGTTGACGATGCAGTGGTTTACACGGCTCCATGAGTATGTGTAACGCTGGCTTTCAGTTGTGGAAATACAGAAGTTACAGCTGCAGAGCCGCAGCAGCACCAACGCTGTCTGTGTGAACACTGCACACATCAGTCTCACATTGTTTTAGTGTTCTAATGGAGACGGAGATATTGTTTTAAACGAGTGTGGACGGATTTTTGTTTTTAAACCGAGGGGAAAAATATCTGGATACGCCAACCGATTCATAACATTTGAACTCCAAAGTCAATACTTAACTGTTCAAAGAAAACATTGTTGTGTCAGAGCAGTGGTTCCTCAGGGGTCCAGTCACGGGGCCACATGTCTTCTCAGTCATTAGTTTAAGGTTCACACAGTTTAATTTATTCACCTTCATACTTGTGTTTGGTTGTGTCATTGAGTTAGTTCTCTGTGAAGTAGCTGTCTGTTAGTCACTCACTCTGCAACAGGAAACTGCACTTCAAAATAAAATATCTGTTTTTCAAAATGAGGTGTGTTTTTTTGGAAACTTTACACTCTGGTGAATCACCTGCAGTCCACTCAGAGAGGACCCACAACCCACTCTTCAGCCGTGACCCACCAGTTGGAAACCACTGCATCAGAGGATGTTTGTGCATTGATGAGATGTTAGCAGCTTGGACACAGCTAACATGGTGATCTCTGTAGACGAGGACCTGCTTCCTGTGTAGATATAAACATCTCATTCTAAGGTAACAAAAACACAACCATTCTGATTCTCAGCTGATTTTACACTAAAGAAAACAGACTGATTATATTATATTCACTTTAAATCCTCCACACTGGAGCTTTAACGACATATAGACGTGTCAAACAGACCTTAGCTCCTTTCTACAGCCTGTTTGACAGTGATGCGTGTGTGTGTGTGTGTGTGTATATGTGTGTGTGTGTGTGTGTGTGTGTGTGTGCGCATGTGTGCGTGTGGAGCGTCAGACCTGGTGAAACAGGAACAAAATAAATCAAAGTTTATTATTGAGAAAGCATCTCTGTTTGACCCTGACTGAGGAGGACAAACCCTGAGAGAAGGTGGATGTTTGAATTTAGGAAGTTCATGTAAATNTGTGTGTGTGTGTGTGTGTGTGTGTGTGTGTGTGTGTGTGTGTGTGTGTGTGTGTGTGTGTGTGTGTGTGTGTTTGGTCACGCGTTGGGATGCAGAGTCGGTGAAGCGTGAACGATGAGGCTGAAGAGTCAGACAGTGATTGAAGGAGTGTGAGCAGGGCTGACTGATCAGTGCGTCACATCACATCTCACACTGCGTCGGCTCCTTCGGGCCTTTTTCCTCGCCGCTATCGACACAAAGAGCCGCAGTAAAAGAAAAGAGGAAGTTATAATCCCTCCTGCACTTTGAGGGAGCTTAAATGGGGCACGTTAAAAAGGCTTGGCTGGTTTGAACTGAAGCTGTGATGTTGAACGTGTGTCACGGTGACACCTTTCACAATGACACAGTCACAGCAAAGTGCAGAGCCGCCATTTTCTCCAACAGACCAATTATAGTAATCTACATTAGGCCTGAATTAGAGCTGCAGCAGGAAGTCTGAACATTGGCCTCACAATAGAAGGAGCTCTGCCACCTGATGAACGGGATGGAGAGAACTGTGAGCGGATGAAGCACAAAGAAAGTCTTCCTGATTGAACTGACGCTGAGCTTCATCAGAGTGTTCTGGTTCAGAGGTGGGAGGGGCCGACAGTGTGTTTCCTGTTCTATCCTGTGGGACGCCTCGTTGACAACATTATACAGGGATGCAAACAGCTCGCTTTTCTGCGACTTTTTTTGTGTCAATTTGGGTGACTTGTGTGAATCGGGGGTTGGCGTGGACGTGGAAGAGTCTGGTTAATAATTCCACTAACACAAACAAAATGAGCAGATGACCATGCTGCGTGCAAAACAACAGTGTAGTGCGTGCATGAACCACTTGTTATCATTTGGATGATGTGCTGCTGGATCAAAGACTCAATGATCTCACCACAGAATTCTACAGCACAGTGTCACCAACAATTCTGAGGTAAGGGTTTGTTTGGTTTGTTATGTTACATGATCTAGTCACGTCATTTGTATGAAACCATATGATTTTAAGTTGTATTCAATTTATTGTGTGAGATCATAACGTTTCAGTTGCAGTCAACCTGTGTAAGATCTGCCTCTAGCTAGCACTAGCTTGTATGGCTAGCTGGATGCTGGCTGCTGTAGCAGCTACAACGAAAACGTTTAGCAACTGTTCTTTACGTCATGTGTTTTGCGAGGTCACTCCGGACTTGGCTACTAACAGTCTACTGTGCACAGTTATACATCTTAGTCTACCCCTCTTCCAATGTTGGCGTCAGTGTTCGGTTAGAGCTTGTGCTAATTTGAGGTTTGGCACTAGCAACCTGTCTGACTTTGAGATCTTATCAGTAATGTAATGGAATCCCAGCTCATCACTAATGCCACCGAGACACTTGTCAACCAAAAACACAAACTCTCTCTGCTCTGCTCTGTATCTCAGGTTATTAGAGGCCAGCCTGCTGAGGGACAGGGTTAGCTTATTAAAAAATCGGCATCATCTGGCTGATTGTAAGGTTGTCACTTTCATGCCAAACTACGCAAACATTCCCTAAACAGTTCGCATGTTACATCAGTTCCAGAGTGAGCAAGTACCTGGGAGCTGGTATAAAAAGAAAGAGGCAGGATGAGCTGCACTCTGTTTTGGTAGTTTTGCTGAAACATTCAACTGTTCATTTGCAGAATGAGGGAAGTTGAGGAGAGTGAGGCACTGCTGGTGCAACAGATGGAGCGAAACTGCAGGTGCAGTTGGAAATGGTCTTGGCTTAACCTTGACGTTACAACTGAGGTCCAGGCAGCCCCTCACATTCTTAAAATTTCAGATTTTTTTTTTTTTTTCTTTTTTTTTTTTTTAAAATCATACAGTCCAGATGTAAAAACTATTATCCGACACGTAAGGGCACTTGCCCCAGGATATTCATATTATCCGACACGTAAGGGCACTTGCCCCAGGATATTCAGATAGCTCTTAGTTTGAAACTGACATGTTATTTGTAGTACGCCAATCTGCCCGCTTTGTTCGATACAAAGAGCATGAAGAACAGTGTTGTCAACTTAAAGACTTTGTACGTATCGTTCTTATTCTTCTCAACGTGAGCCCCACCCCCGCCCCAAAGCACTCACAGGCGGCCCAGTCCTCCCTCCCAGCAGCAGTCAGAGCAGGAGATGTTAACCCGTCCGCGTCCAGACTGCAGGTGAATCGTGAATACGTGGAGCCACCGCTGGCTGATCCCGACCTGGTTTACAGTCAGGGCGGGATGTAAATGTAAAACTTTCTTTGTCTAATATAAACCACTGAAAGAAGGTTCATTTGTAGTTCTAAACATGTTCAGGGTGTTTTTTTTACTCAGTTTTTGTCTCTCCCACGACGTTATTCCTCTCTCCTACAGCGTCCATTACAATTTCATGCATATGGACAATTATGCAAATTAGGCAACGACGTCATTTAGCGACCTCTAGGACAGCCAATAGCTACTTTCCTTACTGAGGAGTTGGCAACAGTGATGAAGAAATGTATAAAGAGTTGGACCTGTAGCGAGATGGTCATGATGGCTCAATGGATTTGTTCTGCTTTGAATACACAATATTCTTCCAAATTAGTGTTCCTGTATTTTAATATTCAGAATTTCGCTTAGACGCGCTCGCTCTCTTTTTTGACCATACACCTGTTTGCATCCCTGATGATATCAAACACAGATTAAGCTGTTGGTTTTGTTTCCAGGTGTAATAAAAGTTTAACGGATCATTGTGTTTGTAAGGTGCACTGAACCTGAAGCCTCGTACCAAACAGTTTAATATGAATACATGTATATTTACACTCCTGTAAGATGGTAAACATTATCATACCTGCTGATCATCAGCATGTTAGCATCGTCATTGTTAGCGTGTTAGCATGCAGGTGTTAGCAGTTAGCTCAAGCACCAAGTGCAGCCTGACAGAGCTGCGTCATGGCTGCACAGTCACAGTTTTGGTCATTAATATAAACCTCCACTAACAGTCAGCTGAAGCCTGGTTTTATATGATGATCTCAGTCTGTGTCATGAGATGATTCACTACATGATGAACCATCAGCAACAGCCTGATCGCTCTGAGAGCTGCAGCGAGGCACATTTAAAACCACAACAGTGGTTTGTTGCCGACTCATGAATGAACAGTTCCATAAAGAGACTCTGTGTCAGAGTTGTCTGCATATGGCTCTCAACATGGAGGATTCTAAGTGCTAACTCCATAAACTGTACTAACAACAGCAACAGTGCTGACAGAGCTAACTGTTAACCAGGAGGAGCTGCTACTCTCCTGTGCTGCTGCTGATATCAGCAGTAACCGTCATGTGAGCACCGCGCAGAGCGGCAGCAACAAACCAGTGTGATTCACACATGCACTAACACACTGGCTTGGTTATGTTTCTCTAAACCAATCACAATCATCCTTGGAGGTGTAAGCTTAGGATGCAGAGATGGTGCGCTTGCAAAATAATGTTGAAAGGGAACACACACACAGTAACAGGGCTAAGTGTTAGCATCACACCGCTAACGTTACCCCGCGGTTATCAAAAGGTTTAACAACAGAGTCAAGTTGCTTCGGTGTTGGTGTGAGTTATCTGGGACTGTTTAACGGCTCAGTGTTGGGTGTTAGCGCTGCTGCTGTGTTAGCTCGTGCTAACCATGCAGACTCTGTGGGAGGAGAGCAGCTCTGCTGACAGCAGCTACAGACAGTTTGCTGATCCAGTGGGGAGTCGGGCGGTCTGAGATCAGACCCCTGGTGCAGAAAGGATCAAATTAAGGTATCGTTTGACTGTTGATGTTTGAAAGATGTGGTTAATCCACCCTGACAGCCCGTGTCAGACAACAGATCAACATCAGACATGAGAGTCCTGACAGACGCAGTTTGAGCTTTTCTGAGGTGCGTCACAATTTGTTTTATTCGTTGTAGATCTTTACAACAATTCACCAAAAGGACAAAACAGACATGACTCTCTGCACCAAGTCTTCATCAAACCTGACATTTTCAGTGTGCAGGTCGTAGCTCGGAGGTTGTTGTTGTTTCCTGTAGTGAAGGGGATTTGAAAACAGTAACACGCAGCTAGTGAAAGGAGAACATCAGCCTAAAGAGTCGGCCAGTAACAGGTTTATAGCCACAGCCTACATCCACTGAGTCAGACCGACACATATTAGACATGGCCCCATCGTAAAGTATTGTATCATATCTAGTTGCACTGTATCGTATTGTTTGGTATATACAGTATATTTTGTGTCATGTTCCCGTCAGGTTGACTGTGGTTTTCATCTTCATTGAGAAAAACATCATCTCCCACCACGACAGTGAATCCTCACATTAATAATCATTTCACAGTTAATGTGTTTAAATGAACACCAGAAGCTGAAACCTGTTCAGATCTTAGTTTGGACTGTGAGACAGTGCTGCAGCGACACTTCCCTCCTCTGCTCTCGTCAGTCAGTCTTCACTTTAAAAAAAGACTTCCTGAACAGAAACCAGATTATTGTGGGCAAAGTCAAATCCAGATGTGTCAGCAGCTCGTCGCTGAGCTCTCTGCTCCGCATATATTATGTCTCAGCCACCTTGCACTTTACTATCACATAAATAGAAGCTTTTCCTGTGGTGTTTAACTCATAATCCTTAAAACTGTCATTATATCAGAGCCAGTTGAGATCCTGCAGTGTTTCTGCTCAGATACAGACTTACAGAGGAGGCGATAAATAAAGCAGCAGCTAAACAAAACAGAATAATGCAATCAGCAGATTGAGGTGAGGCGATATGTGATAACGCAGCAGGCAGCGGCTGTTGAGGGATCAGCCTTCCTGCTCACTTATTTATCATCCACTGAGTAAAATCATTAGCTGAGTGTTTACAGTGTGATGTATGTCATCTGAAGGCTGTATGGATTACTGATGAGCTGCTCACTTACTGCGCTGCGGGACATTTGCCTCGGTGCAACATTCAGACCCAGAAGAAACAACAACAACAACAACAGCAGAGGAGAGACTATAAGTTACCTGTCAGAGTTTGGGAGTGCGGGTCAAGCAGCACTCAATCAGGAGGTTAAATGAGCAACAAAGTTTGGAGCCTGTGGCGCTGCCTCCCATTAGCTGGACTGACAGCGGAGGGAAATGTGCTGCAATAACTGCAGCCTCGCTGCTCTCTGCAGATGTACAGTAATTAGCCCGTCCGCCTGTAATTGCTTAATGATTACTGGCAGGTCGGCATTTGTTATTCAGGAGATTTGCTTTGTTGACTCATTTGGGAGGAAAGCGATATGAGTTTTTGATGCAATTACTCATCATTAAGGATTTACTGCTTGTTGTTGTTGACTCTTATGAAGGCGTACCCGTGAGGAAGATTAGGGCGGAAATTGTTTTTGTTTTGTTTTTTTCAACACAAAGTCACAAAGTGTGTGACGCTGAGGACGGGTGGCTGCTGATGTTGTCGTTGTTGTTGTGTGACAGGTTGCAGGGGTGAATAACCGAAGGTTGACAGCTTTAATAACACGAGTATTAGAGCTAATGCAAGCTACACGCTGAGGACGGCTGCAGGAAGGTGATGTTTGCTTTAGATTTTATCAGACAATGATGAAAACACACACACACACACACACACACACACACACACACACACATTAAGACACAGAAAATCATGTGAAGCAGCAGGAAGTCGTCCGACGTCCACAATGAAAGCAAATACATATTATTTACCTCTGAGTTCCTGTTTGAACGTTTCCTCTGAACAGTCTCCTCAGTTTTCTTTAAGAGGAAACACTAAAAACATCTCTGAGTCTTCTGGATAATTGTACAATATTTTAAGGCCATTAGTTCTAATTATTTCCTCTTGAAGTCTTTTTTTTCCCCGTCAGCTCTGAATGCTGTGATACCCACAAGCCTCAGCCTCTGTTGCTATGGAGAAGAAGTCACAGAGCACAGAGCTGCAGGAAAATAGGAAATTACATTTGGGAACAAAACACTGCACCGTATTTGTTTTCTGTATTCTTCTAAAATTAACCCAGAAACAGAAACAGAAACAGAAGTGAAGCTGCTGAACATGTTAAATATGATCTTCATCTTCACACACAGCTCCTCTGACTTTTATCTAAACAGATATTGGAACACAGTCGCTCCTGATTTTCTACCTGATGATTCAGACAGAGTTTCATGCACAACTATCTGTGCAGAAAAACAAACTGGACTGTTGCGTCTCAAACTCCCAAAAATAATTCCTCCCACCTGATGACTCTGTGTGTGACAGAGATGTTTAATAAAGTTCAAATCAGATTTCTGCTTCCTGCGATGTTCTCTGAATATCTCAGCTCGTTCTCACTCTGAAGTTATTAAACACTGCCTCTGTCTTGGTTAGACACCGATGCCAAAAGCCACATTTTGTGGTGTGATACGCCACTGGGTGGTGTCAGTTTGTGACAAGACAGGACCTTTCGCAGTGTTAAGATATGCCGCCAGATGGCATCTGTTGCAGTAGTATGATATACTGACACACTGCCTGTAATGATGTCTCTGTAAAGACCAAAAACACAAAAAATACACCCCTATTATTTTCAGTGTACAACCCCACACCAGCGGCTAGATGAGCGGACACGCTGCCCTGTGGTACTTCACGCCACTGTCCTATTTCCAGTCTCGGCGCCGCTGGGATTAAATGCCTTTTTCTTCCTTGTGCACTCTGCTTGTACAGAGCAGCTCCTGTAGCAGCTCGACTCCTCATGGATGTATTAATAAACTCTGAAGCTGTGTCTCGTGTGTGACGATGAATGGATGAGGACAGACTGTTTGTTGAGGTCAAGAAATATCACGAGCTAAATGACCTGCAGTCCCGTCATCACAAAGACAGCGGTCAAAAAGATACTTCCTGTTGAGTCACAGCTTTGGAGATCAGCTCTTCAAGTGAGAAATCAACTTTAATGGGCGGCTGTCCACACGTGATCTGAAGATGACGCAGAGGTGGAAATAGTATAGATCTTTTGATGACAATTGTGTAGTCGTCTGTTGTCGAGCTGCAGCGCCACGCACCCAGTGTGTGCTAGGGCGGCACTTGGCACATGTCAATTGACACGATGCGCCACTGTTGTGTTTTCACCTGAAGGCAGGTGGGAGGGAGGAAGATGGGTCCAACAAACCCTGGACTTTCAATCGGGAATACGGTGTTCACTTCCTGTCTGAATGTAGAGCGAAACCATGATGCTGTTTCCTAAACCTGACCACATGTTTGTTGCACAAAGAAATAAACATAAATTTGAGATGTTTTACTGACGCTGTGAGTTTATTTTGAAAAAGCCTGTCTGCATCTAACGAGCAGAAACTGAACATTTCCTGTGAAAACAGAAGTTTATTTTGAAAAGACACGATGAATGTGACAGATGGAAAATGACACTGAACGTCAACAATGGACTCATAGGAGACCTAGTGTGTCACGTGTAGACGTGAAAGTGCGCTGATGAAATGGCGACATTTGATGAGTTGGGATGAGAACGTGTTGGTCAAGCTTTAAAAGTGCCGGTAGGTGGATGTTGTGACCTGTGAACACAGCCGGCTAGCTGTTTTCAGTCTTTATGCTATGCTAAGCTAAGCTAAGCGTCTCCTTGCTGTAGCTTCATATTTGGCTTCGTGGTGTCGATCTCTTCATTTAACTTTCAGGAAAAAAAGCCAATAATATCCTAAAATGCTGAACTGATGTTTTGATGTAAAAAGCGTGACAGTTCACTGACGGAGCGACGACATGTGACGAGCTGGGATGAGACGCCCTCTGGTATTAAATCATCAATTGATGATGATCAGTGTCTCTGAATTAAAGTCTATTTAAGACATAAGTCGTGTGTGTGTGTGTGTGTGTGTGTGTGTGTGTAGTCAGGACTTTAGTCACAGCAGGCACTCATTTAGATCCAATAATTGGAAATGAATAATTGTGAAATGCAGCCAGAGAGCTGCAGAATGTAAAGCTTTATGAACTAATTATTTCGCCTGCTCGGCCCACAGAGAAATCCACTGGAATGAAATGGTGGCAGAGAACAAACTTAAATGACTTTCCCCCAGGACAGTATTTCAACAATCCTCACTCCTGCTTTTCCTCCCTGTTCATCTGTGTTTGGCTGCGTTTGCCAAATGAAGTCTGTGACTTTCTTCCTCTCAGATGGCTGCCTGAGTCGCAGTCTGAGGCCTCTGCTGTGACAGAGCACGCACGTCGCCACCAGAATGTTAATACAGCTCCACATTACTGTTGAATAATGTCATCAAATCGCTGCTCATATTTTTATAACCACATTTAACTGTTGCTGCAGATATTAAGGAGTCAGCCTGGAGGCAGACATATTGCAGGAGGGGGATGAGTCCTAATACAAATGTACTCTCCCAATGTCACCTGCTGTTTGGACAAATAATCATGTTCCTGGTGGATGTGTCCCTGGTGGAATCATCGGCGATGGCTCGAGATGTTGACGCAGGATGGAAAATGCCATGCATAACAAATATTGATCCGGCTGACGTGTGATCAATGCGCTGTGATTAGAGGAAGAAAAAGGCAGGTGAAGCACATGAAGGCTCGTCCACCGGCTGGTGTCATCACACACACACACACACACACACACACACACACACACACACACTGAGACACACACACACACACACTGAGACACACACACACAGCGGTGACCCTGAGACAGGAGATTACAAACACTGATGCTGCACAGGTGCAAACAAAGGCAATTAAACACACACACATAACACCACACACACACACACACACTCGGGGCACAATCAGATCCATGCCTGAGATAAAACCCGGTGAAACCCGGCAGCAGCCGGTGCAGCTCGGCTCCATCCTTCACGACGGCACGGTGACCTTTCAGAAACATTCCACACAGACAGAAAGAGAAGAAATGATCAGCGGCTGCGCGGGATGAAGAGGGATTACGCGCTCAGCGCTGCTAATCAAATGAAAGAGCAGAAAAATTGTATTAGGTGAGACAAATAATTGAGTTAGAGCTATTGAAGGACACTGACGGCTGCAGCTGCTCAGGCTCAACACTGACAACAGTCCTGCACAAACATCCAGGCCTTTGTTTCAGCACACACAAACACTCCTCACTGCTCCACTCACACAAACACAAACACAATAACAATATTTATAACTCAGACTCATCGAGACAGAATTTACAGCTGACACAGGAAAGCTTTTTACATCTTCTAAAGATCAGTTTAACATTTTGGGAAATGCACTCATTAGCTGTTTTTTTTTTTTCTGAAAGTTAAAATGAGAAGATCGACACCACGCTCACATCTGTTTGTCAAATGTTTGTGACGGTTAGCTTAGCTTATCTTATCTTAGCTTAGCTTAGCTTAGCTTAGCTTAGTTTAGCTTAAAGACTGGAAAGGTGGAAACTGCTAGCCTGGCTCTGTCCACAGGTCACAACATCCGCCTGCTGGCTCTTCTAAAGCTTGATTTATGCTCTGATCTCATCCCAACTCATCCAATGACGCCCCGTCAGTGAACTTTCACGTCCACATGCTCGAGGTCTCCTCCTGTGTCTGTGTTAATGTTCTGGGACGCAGTGTCAGTTTACACCTGTCACATTCATCATGTCTTTTAAAAATAAACTTCAGTTTTCACAGTGTAGTTACCTGTGAATGGTTCCTTCTTGTGTCGGTGTCTGGCACCAAAATCACTGACAAAATGGTGGAATCTGATGACTTCGAGAACGTTGTTTGGCACAGGGGGTCTGCACAGCCAAAGTGATGTCGCACCATCAGCCATGTCCCCTCGCAGGCGTGCTATGGGATCTTGTCTGTCCATGCACATCCAGCGTTTTCTAACTATGCTGATACAGACGGGCAGAGAAGATCGAGAACCATCCTGCAGACACGAGTTTACAATAAAGTCGTAAAGTCAGAATGTTTTTTCCTGTCTTTACACCAATGCAGTGAGGCTCATACAGAAATCAGGGCGACAGGTTGTATAAACATTTCATTTTGTCCCACAACTCCAAATAATTTCTCATTTGAAGTCAAAATCCCTTTTTTAAGGATCACAGAGACTTTGAGGCCTCACTGCTCGCTCTGCTGTGGATCAGCAGCAGCTAACGAGCGGCGCTAACAGCTAACAGCTAACTGCTAACTGCTAACAGCCACAAATCCATTCAGCAGCTCCACCATCCACAGTCAGACACACACGGCTGATTATTAACTGCTGAATTACAGCTCACAACTCGCACCAACAGAAACATCCTGGTACAGACTATTTGCTGGAGTCTACCAGCCTGTCAGCGCTCTGATCTCAAACTGCTCATACGGCATCAGAAGATAAATTAAATCACGGTCATTTTGGGCTTCTGAGTTTGAGACATTTTGTAAAATAATGTATCATCCATCTCTCCTCTCTTCTCATGTTGAATGTCTGATAGTCCTAAATATTAATTTATTATGCTGATCTGTTCTGTACGACATCTATTGCACGTCTGTCCGTCCTGGAAGAGGGATCCCTCCTCAGTTGCTCTTCCTGAGGTTTCTACCGTTTTTTTTCCCCGTTAAAGGGTTTTTTGGGGAGTTTTTCCTGATCAGCTGTGAGGGTCATAAGGACAGAGGGATGTCGTATGCTGTAAAGCCCTGTGAGGCAAATTGTGATTTGTGATATTGGGCTTTATAAATAAAATTGATTGATTGATTGATTGATTGATAGTCCCCACTAACATTTCCATCTCGCCTTGTCTCAAAAATGAAGCATATATTTCATTGTAGCTTTTATTATTGAGATGTATTTTCAGCTCGACAACATCTCGTCTTCATCTGGGATAAAAAGGTCGTTCATAAACATTTACATCATAGTTTTCGTTAATGAAATTGACACAGATCCAAACGTTTCCTACATCATGATTCCACGTCAGCTGACGTCCATGTAACCGTCCGAGCAGAGAGCTAACTGAGGCCTGAAGTTCACTGATTAACATGTTTGTTTCATTTGTACAGAACCAAAGTGTTCAAACACAAAGTTCAGTTTTACGGGTCGATATCTGACTGTTTGAGCCGCAGTTTCGCCAGCAGTTACGTCAGTCGGAGGCCTCCACATGGGGAAGACAGACAGGACAGGACAAAACTCTTTTCTTAGAACCATATGAGAACAGTATAATTATAAAAATTTTTCTCCGGTGGAATTCACTTACATTTTAGTGTGTCATCAGCTTATTAATAGCACTTTAACCTAAACGAAGAAAAGCGTAAAATTTCCATAAAGGTAAGTGTTGCTTTGATGGAGCAAATGTTAACGTTTCAAACTCTCAGGACAAAAGTCACATCAAATCATTTTCTAATAAAAAGTAAAGCACATAACATCACTGGCACGTCACGTGTGTCCTCAATAACCTGAACAAAGTCAGATATATGAATATACAGTCTGACTGACATGTGAATCAGCCCCCAAAAATAAAGCAGTGACAGACAGACAGACAGACAGACAGACAGACGATGCCATCAGTCCCATGAAGCTCTCGTCTCATCACTTGTCACTCGGCTGTCTGTTTCTCTCAGCTTGTGAGACTGTTTACTGTCAGGAGACGTCACATATTATTTTTCTATATTAACACTTATTCAAAGCTCAGAGTCACCGTCAGGTTTTCAGGATCAGTTGCTTCAGAGCTGGTGGAATATTTCTGAACCTTCAGAGACACGGACTGAAACTCAAGTCACATCTGTTTTTATACAGTTACAGGTGATATGATGGTGTGTGTGTGTGTGTGTGTGTGTGTATGTGTGTGTGTGTGGTGTAGTCACTGATGTGTGTGGACGGTAAAACAGACTCAGCTCGTCACAGAGCTGGACGGAGGTGAGACTAAGAATCAGAATCAGAACAACAGAGCTGCGCATGTTGAACTAAAACCATTCTCATCCACTGTTCACACTGAGAACAGCACTGATGCACTTTAATCCAGATCTAACCGGTCGGGCCGCTGTAAGATTTTTCTCACCTGTTTGAGGCACTTGACTCAGCAGGCGCTCTGAGTGGAACGACATGACGTTGTGTCCTCACAGCTAATGAGCGACTGCCTGTTACCGTGTTGCATCATGTAACATAGGAGCTCTCTGTCCTCAGTGAATCCATTACATATACACTCTGTCATGTAAACACACCACGAATCTATCAGCTGGGCTCGACATCAGAGCAGAGATGTAGCCACTGAAAAGATGTTGCATAAGCTACCTGCTGTCTTCCTACGTTAGTGACATCATTTTCTGAACAGAAACACATGTTTTATTTCGTGATGCTTGCTAAATGTCAGACGGTATATCCAACAGGAAGCAGCCTGACTTGTTATCATGATAATTTACCAGAAACTTTCAGATCACTGGTGAACTCCCTCACATCAGCTGACGCCTGTGTTGGTTTTTGTAGTGACGTAATGAGGCATCATGTAGATGATTGCTCACTTCAGTTTCATGAATCAGCTGTTCCTCGTTCCATTGTGGTGTTTTCAAAGCAAACAACAGGTGATGAATAGAAACGGCGTCCAACAGGAGTTCAGCTTCAAATGCTGCAGCGATCAGCCAGGACGCCTCTGTCCTCAGCTTTAAATCTGAAATGTGACCATACTGACTACTCCTCTCGTCACCCCAAAAAACACATGAACATTAAAGTAAACACAACATGCGGCGCTCTGCCGTGTGTATAAAATCAAACTGGTTTAAACTCGTACAGTGAACTTTACCAGCAAAACTGCACATTGACACCAACTTTAACATTTAACCCACAGGATCATGAGCCAGGAAACTGTGATCACATGACCTATGAGCTGCAGGCCGTCCTCCGTTATATAACAGGAACAAAGGATTCAAGACTCAAAGTGCGAAATTTGTCCCGCTCTCTTCACCCAAACTGCAGCTATAAGAATACAAAATAAACACATCAACATTTTACAGTAAACAGAACAGCAGCCATCATGTTTTGATTCACAACATGAACCATCTCCAACACATGTTCATATCATTACTAAAGTTTTAGTGAATACAAATTTCTAAAAAAAAAAATATATATATGTATATATATAATAAAAAAACTGAATAAATAAATACGTTTCAGGTGTCAAAAGATAATAATAATAATAATTATTATTATTATTATTATTTTTATATAATAATGATAATAAATGTCAAGTGCCAAAAGTAATAATTCTAACAAAAGAAAAGAATCAAGCACTAAAAACACAAAGCATTATGGAGCAGAGAGGTCAGGTGACACACTGTAAAGAGCAACACAGTGGGCGTAGAGACGAGGTGGGGTGAAATAGATGGGTCAAACACACACAGGACTGTGACCCAGGAGACCGAGGTCGTGTCCTGTGAGACACCAGAAGGCAGCGTTGACTAAATTTGAGTTATGTATGTACGTCACGTGACACCATCGCGTCACATCATCACGTTACATGAAGGTTGAACACTGAGCCATGATTCATATATCATATGAACCGTGTGCAGAACTTTGACCATATAAGGTGTTGTATGAGGAGACGTTGCTATGACAACAGCCACTGACCCAACCTCCATGCTGAGGGAAAGACACATCTTAAGGATGTTTGTGTAAAGTTTTGTGGCGTCAGTCTAAAGTCCCAGAAGGTGTTCCTGCAGGCGACAGACACAAAGTCCAGACTGATGAATCCCTGAAAGAGGCTTTAATATACGAAGCCTTTTGTCTTTTTCCCTGTCGTCAGTTTATCACTCTGTCACCTCCGTCCTCCTCTCCCTCCTTCCTCCTGTCAGCTCCCGTCCCTTCTCGTGCTCTTCTTCTCTCGCTGTCTTCTTCACTTTCCTGTCCCCTTAATCTCCTCCTCGCCCTCTCTGCTGCTCTTTCTCTCCGTCGCCCTCTCCGGGTTTGTAATGGCTCCTGTCATCCGGGAGGATTTGATGAGGGACGAGAGCAGGAAGGCAGCGTTCCCCGAGGCTCCGAGTCCACCAGGATCCTCCTGTCTCAGCAGCAGCAGACAGGAAGCGCTGCCGTTAAACTGCAGCTAGAAGTTCATCCTCTCTTTTTACTTTGGCAGTCGAATTCACGACTTTAATGGCTTTGCAGTCTTTGCATATTAACAACACAGGGCTGAGCTCCCCGAGCTCAAACCACAGTCAAATGAGTAATATGCAGTCACACACTTTACACACACTTTACACACACATTACATGTGACTGATGCACTTTATGGCCTGTGTTTGTTGTTGTGGATCCTCTCTGTTACTGACGTACTGATGCACTGAAAACACCTGGTGCCTCAAAGTCGTGTTAGATGTCACTACATTTAGTGTAAAGCCGCGCTAACCTTCGCCGTGTCACTTAGGACCTGACAGACTGCTGTGCTGTGCATTAACGTGACCTCCAGAGAGAAGCTTCTTCTTCTTCTTCTTCTTCTTCTTCTTCTTCTTCTTCTTCTTCGGCTCTTTCTTGTTTTCCTGCAGAAAGTTTGAGGACAGTGTGACGTCCATCACTGAGCAGTGAAACAAACTCACCACCCACTGTGGCTCTGCAGCACTTACAGTATGTGATATCATTAATGTACACGTGTACAGACACATGCATCCTGTTGTTACTCAGATTTTTAAGGAGAGTAGTTGTTAACTCATGGCTGATGAGTGTTTCTGTGCAGTTATCTTGTTTATGAAAACACAGGCTGTGTGTGTTCAAGACACCCAACGTGGATCCTCTGGAGGTTTGATGGTGGAGCATGCTGACATGTTTCACAGGACAGCAGGTCTCTGATCTGAAACATGTTGATTCGCACACACACACACCGAGGTTGCAGGGTGTGTGTGATTGCAGAGTATATTGGCGGCTATGAGTTGTGGTTGGTTCAGCCTCTGTTTGCCCTCAGGAAGGAGACACTTCTCTCTTTGGCACAATGAAGGTTATTGAGGAGACGAGGTCTGCGTCCTTCTGTGACTCCACAAATACTGTTCCCTCTCTTTTTCATCAAATGTGTCCAACACAGGAAGAGATGAATCGGCCGAAGGACATGTGTGTGTGTCCGTGGTGAAAACATGACACAGCGCTCAGATGTTCACATCCTACAGGAAGACGACAAATTCTTCACACCAAACAGAGCGCTGCCGCTGACACTGTTACTGTCGTCACTTCAAGGAGTCGACATCAAGACTTTTTTATTTGTCTCAACAAATCTGAAACGTCAAAACAGACGAGACGAGACGAGGGAAGATGAGAGGGGCAGAACGGTGGAAGAGTTTATGAACTGAGATTAACTCTTTCCTTTAAAGAAGCTTTTAACATCGGGCTGGAGCTCATCGCTGCTATCGATTGTTCCTGTTTCCACTGTAATCAAAGACCTCAGAGACTTCTCTTAGCATGACACAATCAATGGTCCTCGTCTGCCGGAGAGAGGAGCATTTGATTGAAAGAATCAAGGACTCTTATTTTGTTGACCTCTCTGAAGGACACAGAGCAGACTCTTCATCTTGTGTCTGACAAAAACCAGAGTAGTAAAAGAAAAACTAGAGACAGTGTGTATTTAACGGCTCGCTCCTTTATGAGACGTTAACGGTCTTTGCTCGGTTTAAAAATACACTTGGTAATTTCTGGAGATGAAAAGTGTCTCCCTAAAAGCCTCTCCCGGTGATCACTGAGAACGGCGTTAATGACGACTGTAAAAGTGAGTGAAAGGCGGGTGATTACGGCGCCGTAGCTTAGCGTTCCTTAAATAAATGGAAATGATAAAATGAAATGAGAGGAAGAAGAGACGTGGTGTAAAAGGTGCCTCGGTAACGACAGGAGTCAGAGAGCAGCTGAGTCGATGTGCTCGGCTGTTGTCAGATTATGGAGGTGAATATGAACACGGTGACGAGTGCTTTGTTACACGCCGTCTCTCCGGTTTAGTTTTTAGGTGTCTGACTGACAAAAACACGAAGAAGAACAGAGAGTGTTTTTCTGAAAACAAAACGTCTGTGGATTCAGATGAGTTCATACTGTACTCAACTCCACTGGGTGATGACATCATCACTGGGTTAATGTCATTAACTGATTGGATGAACGTGTTGAACAGAATCAGGCCAAGACTGAACAGAGGCTCCGCCCACAGAAAGCGAGGCATTAGTAAATGTTTCCGTCACTACTGATCATCTCCATCAGCGCTGGAAACTTTCAGACCGAAACACATGAAGCCCAAAACGACCAATCACAGCTGCTGTGGTCTCCATGTGACCAGCTGTGGCTCTGTACCAAGCATATTTGGAAACAAACTGTCTGTGGCTAACGAGCAGAGACTGAACATTTCCTTTGAAAACATAAATTGACAGACGTAAATTGACTCGTCATCCCTGAACGTCACCATCAGACGCAGGAGGAGACTTAATGTTTCACATGTAGATGTGAAAATCCACAAACTGACATTTGATGATGGGATGAGAACGTAAATGTGATCTCGATGGAGAAACGTTTCCCTCCAAGTCTGCTGCTGCTCATCAGTTTTCTGTCGTGATGATTTCCAGGAGACAGGCTGACCTCACGTGTTTCTGTGACAAAGTGTCGGTGAAGATTCTCAGTCATCCAGGTCATGGTAATCATAAGTGCTAATATCGTAGGCAACTGGACTTGCTTGCGTTTCTTGAAGACGTTTCGCCTCTCATCCAAGAAGCTTCTACAGTTCTTAATGACTGGTACGAAGTTGCAGGCTGTAAACCCTGTGTGGGTGGGAACCCTTGCAGAGTCGTAGGGGTCACGTGAGCTCTTAGAAAATTTCTGTGATAATGGTTTCAGGATTGATTCAGATACTGGACTCACACACCGCTTTCCTTCCAAACTGGGACTGAATGACCGACACATATCCAACCAGCTCTGTCGGCCGCCATGTCACATCTGAAACCTCTACAGGTACAGGTGTTACTGTGTTTGCACTGTGCACAGGGAACTCATTTGAGCTGAGGGGCGCTGTAAAGTGTAAATTTCTGCACATGACTCTCGTTATTGACCGAAGTTTGTCAGATTCAGCCAGGACAGGTGGAGATGTGCTGCTTTCAGCTCGAGAAATTCACTTTCGTATGATTTCAGTCTGACCAACATGTTTACATGGATTTTAAAAGTCTGGTTTTAGTCGGGCTGACATGATAACTCTCTGATGTCACAGAAACGAACTGAGGGTTCCTCTCTGGACTTCATGGACCAAATTTCTTATATTTCCTTTTGAATAGTGTCTGGACGTCCAGTTGTGTCCTTGCTGAAGCCACTCACGACCTCTGGACAGATCATGACGTCCACTCCATCATTAGCTGCTGTAATCCGTCCTGATGGACATGTCCCTGCAGAGGAAGTCCCCTCGTGTCCAAGATATTTAATGGATCTAAAAAGCAGCTCCAAAACTGTCCTGGTCAAGTTCTTGTCTTTCTCAGCCTGATTGATCAGCTCCCGCCACCATAAATCTGTCCCCAAGTTTAACGTCAGCTGCCACATGAGCTGACCCCGACCCTTGAACTTTGACCTGATGATGATAACCTTATGTCACATCTGAGGAATTGATAATATTTGCACATTTTAAACGTCTTTTAAACACATATTGTCTACAAGTCACCTCATCGTCTGCTGTTGTAATGTAACACACATGTTCAGATCACCCCTGACTCTCCATTTACAGACTGTTGTTCCAGCCCTTGTCAGTAGGGGGTGCTGCAGCGCCCTCAGCTCCCACCACACTGTGCCTTTGCTTTGTACTGTAACTAACTCAACCAGTCCAGCACCGACATGCTCACTGAATCTGACCCCAGAGCACTGCAAAGTGGACAGAGTGTGTATTTCAGAGCTGTGTGTGTGAGAGCAGATGAAACACCAAACATATCAAGCTTTATACAAACTGAGGGGAAACCTCTCAGTCCACACATTCAGACCCTCACACTCTCTCCTCTGAGCCTCTGGATACAAACAGAATATTTCCAGCTCTAGTTTTTCTCTGATTTGTCAGAACTTGTCATGATTTTCCAAAACAGGCTCGTCATCACGTCCACTCAGGTTTTATTTCCTGTCTGCAGTTTGTCTGCTGTCAGATACAAACACGCCGACACTGTTTACAGACCTCAGTCTGAATCAGGGAGGCTTCTTCTGTTCTTTAGTTAATGTGCAACTCACACTCACACACACACACACACACACACACACACACACACACACACACACACAGTCCAAAGGAGGCTGGATTAGTCCTCCTCTTTTTTTCCTGTCTGCAGTCAGAAGATGTCTTGTGAAATTCGCCTCTTGGACGACACAAATATTCACATACGTCCAGGGGAGATTTACTCCTTTAATGTGGAGGCTCTGTAGATGTACACCTGTAGTGATCACGTACACACCTGTAGTGATCATGTACACACCTGTAGTGATCACGTACACACCTGTAGTGATCATGTACACCTGTAGTGATCACGTACACACCTGTAGTGATCATGTACACACCTGTAGTGATCACGTACACACCTGTAGTGATCATGTACACCTGTAGTGATCACGTACACACCTGTAGTGATCA
>NC_065511.1:44314303-44320458 GCF_006386435.1 Epinephelus moara
CGTACACACCTATTTACTCCTTTAATGTGGAGGCTCTGATCATGTACACCTGTAGTGATCATATACACACCTGTAGTGATCATATACACACCTGTAGTGATCACATACACACCTGTAGTGATCATGTACACACCTGTAGTGATCATATACACACCTGTAGTGATCATGTACACCTGTAGTGATCACGTACACACCTGTAGTGATCACGTACACACCTGTAGTGATCTGATGTGTGGTATCACTGTGGTTTGCTTTGTACATTTGGTGCCTTTCCACTCGGCGCAGGTGTCGGAGCAGAGCAGTTGTTTCTCAGGAGCTCCTCAACATTCAGAGCCCGACTGTTTTTGCAATTTTAGCCATTTAATCAGGGAGCAGATTAACTCCTGGGGTGCCAGGTGAACGCAATTAAAGTGCAGCTAACGACCTGAGAGGACAGGAAACCACAGGAAGTCCGGCTGGAGAACAAAGACACCAACAGATACTCCAAAGTAACACATCTGAATACATCTGCATGTGTAAACGTTATAAAGACAATCACTGAATTATCTGTGATGGTGATTTTTAGAAGTATTTTTCTGAGCTCAGACTGAGGCTGATCTCAGAGGTGTTTCCTGACTGCAACATCAGGACGCAGCTGATCCTGATGGAGGACACAAGCCAAAACACATCAGTGAAGTTTCAACCACCAACTGTCAATTCATTGATCTGAGCCGGCAGCAGGAATCCTGTATCGAGTCATCCGTATGATCACGTGTGTTCATGTGCACGATAAAACAATAAAATAAAACAAAGATGCTAAAACGTTGCTCTGCAACATCTCTGGTGCTCAAAACCGTGCGGCCTCGTACCTACGACTGAATCACAGCTGAATCACAGCTGTGCTGATACTCAGTACAGCCATAGTACCTGTTGTGTGATGTTGCTTCATTACATCTTAATTTAATGAGTAATATTCAGTTTCACGTTTTGTGCCTCCACGCCGATGATAGGTGTGGTCAGGAGGAATTATGTTTTGGGGTTGTTCGTCCCTTCTTATGTACATCCATCTATCCCATCCTGGTGAATCCAATATCTCAAGAGAATTTCTTCAAATTTGGCACAAACATTCCTCAACTGGAGGATGAACTGATTCGATTGTCAAGGTTACAGTGACCTCGTCTGTGTCATTCTTGTGAGCATGATACCGCATGAACAGCTAGAGAGAATTTCTTTAAATTTGGCACAAACATCCACTTAGACTGAAGAATAAACTGAGTCATACAACCACATGGTGGGCGGAGTCATACAACCACAGGATGGACTGGTGGGCGGGGTCACACAACCACAGGATGGACTGTTGGGCGGAGTCATACAACCACAGGGTGGACTGGTGGGCGGGGTCATACAACCAGGGGGAAGACTGGTGGGCGGAGTCATACAACCAGGGGGAAGACTGGTGGGCAGAGTCATATAACCAGGGGGAAGACTGGTGGGCGGAGTCATACAACCACATGGTGGGCGGAGTCATACAACCACAGGATGGACTGGTGGGCGGAGTCATACAACCACAGGGTGGACTGGTGGGCGGAGTCATACAACCACAGGGTGGGGATTCTAATTCTCAGGTGAATTTAAATGTTTTAAAATTAATGTCACAGTTTGGTGACATCACAGCGAGCAGTTTGTTGGAGGACGCAGTTTCATGGTGTCAGAAAGTTTGTGAAGAAGTCAGCAGAGACGAACTGAGCAGCACTTCAATAAAATCTGTGAGAGTAAAATTCAGCCCAGAGCTGCTCTCAGTAAAACCTTCGTCTCTCCTGCGTCCCGATGCTGCTGCTGAAAAACCCGCCGGATTATTTGTAGTGACACATTTGTGTCTGTGCGTTATACTCAACAAATTTTATTATACCAACTGCAGACCAAGTGACAGGCCGGGGTCCGTATCTCACACACACACACACACACACACACACACACACACACACACACACACACACACACATCCCTCAGCCTTTGATTCGTTCTATCTGTTACTCCCATGTGTGAGTGTTTCAGAAGCTTTGGGGAGAAGCAGAGAGGACTTCTCTTTATCTGTGATGCTCACACACACACACACACACACACACACACACACACACACACACACACACACACTCCTTATCATGTATGCATTGAGAAAAGCCTTGGGTGTCACCGGGCCAATAAAAAAGGCCACAGAAGAAGGAGAGGAGTGTTGGAGGGGTTTTATTAAGCTGTCAGAGAATGAAGAGACAACAGTGTGCTCTCCCTTTGACCTTGGTCTGACAGCAGCAGAGATAACACCTGAAAAGATTTTAGACAATCTGCTCTGGGTTATACAACACATTCTAAAAGGTGTGGTGTTCAGGGTGCAGAGCCGCGTGCATGACTTTCTGCTTTTTTTTTTTATTGATCTTCAATAGATGAGAAACAACAGCATGAAACCAAAGTCACATTGAAGACTCAGATCAGGAGGAGGAGGAGGAGGAGGCGTCCACAGGCCGCAGCATGAAGATGAAGATACAAACACAGTGAGAAAACGTATTATTCCTTAAACTAATGATTCATGACGTCCTGATAGAAACTGTCAGAACTCTGATCAGATTCTTCTCAGAGGAACAAAACATTCAGATTTTTTTACTTTAACAGAAATATTTTGTGTTATGTGACAGAACATTTTCGTTATTGTTCAAAATCTCGTTAAAACCAGAAATATTTCTCATTATAACGACACAGAGTCGTATCTCATAAAACTAGAAACTTCTCATTATGACACGATATAATTTCATCACTTTATAACAAGAAACTTCAATATAAGAAAATCAGATTTCACTTTTTGGGACGCACTGAAGCTGTGGGCCGATGCTGATGTTTAAAATCACAGTTTGGACAGTGACAGCTGGTGCTGAGGGGGCGATGACTCTGATGAAACCAGTGTCCAGTACAGATAGTGTATTTTTTATGAGTATCACAGGTGTAAATGTGTCATTATCTGAACTCATGATGAAGGAAAATCATTATTTTGTTAACGTGATGCTCAGTTCTGAGGCTGTTCTGTAAATACTCTTCTTATAGACAATAAATATGCAACTTCTGATTAATACGTGTAAATTTCAGGCTTAAAATCACAACTCCTGATGAGGCCCAACCCACTTTCAGTTTAAACCCCACCTACGTTGGACATAAACTCCGCCCGCTCCGAGCACAGATAGATAATTTAATTGGTTGAACAGACACAGACACAGATGATGGTGTATGTGCTCATCTCCAGCTGGTCCTAATGTTTTGTTGTTGTTGTTTATTTAGTTTTGTTGTTATTTATTCTCCCTGTTGTTCCAGGGAAACAAAGAAATCTTTATTATATAAAATAACTCAACAGTTTTAAAGTTTTAAAGTCATTCAGCCCTTCATCACACTACGTTTCAATCAGCACAGATTCACTCAGACACGTTTATCAAACAACCTTTAATATGAACTTCTTTCGGACTCTTTTATTTCATCACAATTCTCTCTCTAATATCTGTGTCATAGTGCTGTGAAAACATCGACACGTTTCTACTTCAAACAGCTGAATTTATTCAAGTTTCTCACCGAAAACTACATTTTACAAGATTACCCTGAACACACCATGAGAACGTTACAATTTACCTTCAACCAATACTCATTTTTACTGGATAGAGCTTGAATGCATCATAATATAACTCAAAGTAACCTTCATCAGCTGTTAACTTTATCAGCTGCTAACGGCTAACAGCTGACGTTAACCAGCTACTAACGGCTAACAGCTGACGTTAACTAGCTGCTAACAGCTAACAGCTGACGTTTACTAGCTGCTAACGGCTAACATGTGACGTTAACTAGCTGCTAACGGCTAACATTTGATGTTAACTAGCTGCTAACGGCTAACAGCTGACGTTTACTAGCTGCTAACGGCTAACATTTGACGTTAACTAGCTGCTAACATCTAACATTTGACGTTAACTAGCTGCTAACAGCTAACAGCTGATGTTTACTAGCTGCTAACAGCTGACGTTTACTAGCTGCTAACGGCTAACATTTGACGTTAACTAGCTGCTAACGGCTAACAGCTGACATTTACTAGCTGCTAACGGCTAACATTTGATGTTAACTAGCTGCTAAGGGCTAACATTTGACGTTAACTAGCTGCTAACGGCTAACAGCTGATGTTTACAAGCTGCTAACAGCTGACGTTAACCAGCTCTCCTCCTGATGGGAAAAAGTCCAGGACTTATTTTTTAATGAAAACATGTATTTTCAACAATATCAAGGAAATAACAAACACTAAATAAAATTACAAACATAACTATGAATCAGCGCATCAGTAGATGACAGGATGAAGCTTCTGTCTCTGCAGACAAACATCATGTGTGACGTCACTGTGATGTTGTTAAAAGCTTTGTCAGCAGATAGTCCTTCAGTCCTTCCTCGTTATGCCCCCTACCCCTACACGCAAAATTGTTGTCATCTCTGACAACATGATGTGTACACGATAGCGTGCACTAGGGCCCATTGTAACTACCTTATGCCACTGGTTTGAGATATTGGCCCATAAATAAATATTCATAGACTGTAAAAATAATGGACGTAGCTACTGTGATGTCATCAACTGGTTCGTGGGCTCCTGTTTTGAAGCCTCAAGTTCGGCATTTTGGTCGTTGCCATCTTGGTTTTTAGTAGCCAGCAGTGACCATATTTGGGTGAGAGGGTGGAGCTGAGGAGGAGCGAGGGGTGGATCTATCTATTGTCAACAGCCTGTCACTCAAAGAGGCCCCGCCCTCTTATTGATGTGTAACATTAAACCTAAAACGTAAACAGGTGAGTTCTGTAAAAGTTCAGTAAACTGTAAACATGTTGATTTCTACATGTGGTCATGGAGGTCTGTGGGGACGGCCTCACTGTAGGAGCCAGCCTCTAGTGGACGTCAGAGGAACTGCAGGTTTGGATTCATGTTTCAGCCTCGCAGGATGCAGCTTGAAATAATCGGAGAGCTCAGTGGCAGATGTGGAGCGCAACATTATTTGATTTCCTGAAGGCTTTATCAGCAGGTTGTAAACATGTGACCAGGTCCACCTGGTGTAGATGACCAATCACAGCTCATTAGGGGCGGGGCTTGGTGTAAAGCAACAACATCTGAATGATGGAGAACTGTGACGGGACGACAGCGTGCCGAGATGAGCTGGAGAGTTATTGTTCCTCTCATGAGGAGTTTACAGTGCAGCTGATGGCAAGATAACATGATAACAGCTTTACAGAAGGTTCCACCTCAGCTGCCGCCATCTTGGTTGTTTTCTAAAATGCCTCAGCGGCGCTCCTCTTTACAGGCTTCTATCACACTCGGCTGTGATTGGCTCAGCACGTCTCAGGATGCTGAATATCTGTCCTGGTGTGGAGGAACCACACACGTCTGACAGAGGGAACGAAACATGAGCTGCAGCTTCGTCTGGTTCAGAAAATATCTGAATCTAAAAAGTGATAGAATCCAAAGCTTTGTGATTATTTCTACGGTCATGTTAATGATGATGTTGTGTAACAGATTTATCAGGTGTCACAGCGACATGTAAACGACACACAAGATCAACACGTGACATCAAGTGACGTCTCTGCAGGTTACAGCTGAGGATGACTAACCACCTTACAGGTGATGATTTCTCCCCCGGTGCCGCCGTCACATCAACACCTCTGTAACGTCAAACTTACTCTTCCCTTTCCAATTAAGAGTCGGGGCCATTATTTCCAACAGGAGGCTAATTTGGTTTCCTCTTGGCGTGTCAGCACATCAGGGGCCATCTTGTGTCAGAGAGAACTTCTCACCGCTCTCACTCCCACGCTACTGCTCGCTGTATTTAAACATTCAGCCCCGCGGGGGCTCTGCTGCCTCCCCCGAAATCCCGAGACTGTCTCCAGATCAGGTACTGAGCAGAGCACACACACACACACACACACACACACACACACACACACACACACACACACACACACACATGCTCCTCTGACTGAACCACATGTTCTTCATTATATCCAACCTCTCGCTGGTGAGCCCGGGGCTGTTCACTTACCTCCTGCAACCCCTCCTTTAAAGGGACTGTGTGTGTGTGTGTGTGTGTGTGTGTGTGTGTGTGTGTGTGTGTGTGTGTGTG
>NC_065511.1:44320846-44330861 GCF_006386435.1 Epinephelus moara
GCACAGTGTCCACTGATTATTTCACCTGAAATAATATGAAGTGACTACGTTCTGTTGGATCAATGATCCACAGCCTTTTTATTCTAAACACTGGCTGCATTAATTCATTCATCTGAAAGCGTCTCACAGTCTCCTGCCTGTATGAGAGTAACAAAATGAGGGGGAGGCAGAGTTCATAACTGTGTTGTCATTAACATCTCCATCAGTGGAGCGCAGCCTCGTTAGCTCTGAGTAAAGACGCTGAGCGGAGCTGTCACAGGGTTTCTGAGGTGAAACAGTCTGAGCAGAGTTATTCTGCCTTCAGTTGTTTAATGCTGCAGAGTGTGTCGGTCAGTCGGTTTCACTTGTTAACATTACTGCTGATCGCTGCTCCGCTCTCTTAACGTTCCTCTCTGGGTGACGACAGAAGCATTTGCAGTTAGTTCGACATTAGATTAAAACACACTTGTACCTGCTGACTTCTGTGAAGATGAATTACAAGTTAACCCTGAGCTGCAGACTGTACGAGTGCTGCTCTCACCTCGCAGTTAAAAAAGTAAATTAAAGACTGCTCTTTTTAATCTGGCTTTTTAATGTGGAGGAACATCACAGTCACTGTTGGTTTTTACCCTCCGGTTTATTTATTCTGTTTTATTTATTTACTTTTTATTCTGCTGACTTTGAATCATCTTTTTTGTTTGTTTTGCTTTTTTAATATTTTATCATCTTATTGTTGTCATGTTTTAGTCTCGGAGAACGTGATGTGTTTGTGTTCTCCTCTGGATCGTGTCGTTATGTGAGGAGCTTTGGGCCGAGTGTTTGTGTGAAAGCTGCTGTTTAAATAAAGTTGAGTTGAGTTGAGGGTCCTCAGTAGTACAGTGAAGTGAAAGCACATGTTGGAGTGTGTGTTGACACATGCAGCGACATGTGAAGACGTATGGACACACCTCCAGTACAGACGTGTGTGTGTGTGGTTAGGTTTCAGTGTTTCAGTGTTCCTACAGTATGTTTCCAGCGAGGAGTCGGGAGGTTCAGCAGAGCTGCAGGTTTTTATTTATTTACTTTAGTGATTCAACCTTTTTTTTTAACAGGAAGTCTCCACAGGGACTCAGGGCTGTTACTTCCAGTCGGCTGGCGGGCGGGAGGTCAAACTAAAGTGTTTTTACTCTGTCAGCTTTTACTTTAATTACCCCTCTGCTGCACCCAAAACCCCCACAAGTTTTGGGCCTGGCTCAGACTCGTGATTAAAGACGTGTCATCTCCAGCGTGCCGCCTCCTATCGATAAGGATCATCATCAGTATTAGAGCTGCGAGCTGAAGTGATGGGATTAGTATTAATTACAGTAGCAGACTTTGTTCTGATGGTATGGTCGGATGCTGCGGGTGATGGAGATAAAGATAACATTTAACTGCACCAACACTGTCGACTTGAACCGCCCCTAACCTCAGATAAATGGCTCCGTATCACAGACAGAGGGGCCAGATTTCTCTGATACATGAAGAAGAATATTTCAGTTAAAATAAAAATGTGGAGCAGAGAGGCCGAGAGACGATTATTCATCAGCGTTGCAGAGAACAACAGCTGATACACTCCAACAATGTTCTGTTTGATATACAGAGCTCTGTGACTCCAGACTCATCAGATGGCCCTACGACGCTCTACGTGGCCGTGGATATTATGACGGGAGCAGAGGAGGAAGTCAGGTGACGTAGTATGAAGAGTAACAAGGTCTGCGTATGGAGGAGGTTGAGGTGGATCGTTGGTCAAACAAACACAGGACTTTCATGTTGTTCATGTTCTGTGACTTATTTTAGCGTAACTTGAATCGGTGACATGTTACAGGAGAGGCTGGACTTTACCATCATTGTTGTCACGTGATGACATCAGGACGAAGGTGCTCAAACTGAGGTTCATCATCATCACTGACGTCAGTACAGATCACCCTCAGGTGCAGTGTTGGGCAGTAACACATCACAGTGATGTAGCCAGGTGGAAGTGTTGCTGCGGGAAAGTTGGTCCGGCCCGACATGTTTCTGCTGCGCTGACAGCGATGAGCTGATAAACTGCACCTGTTGGTGGGACACAGGTTTTTCAGTCTGGTTGGTGCGTCGTGTGTGGCGAGTTAAGCACATTGTCACTGCGGGTAAGTCCTGGTGTAGCTGTAGTCCAAGTCCCCGTCTGGTGTGGAAACAGATGCAGCAGTTACCATGAAGTTACCATTGGAGTGTAACCGCTGATCCTCCCGCCGCACTGTGCGTTAACTGTGCGATGTATGACGATGTGGCGGCGTCCTCATGGATCGTACAGGAAATGAAATGACACATTGTGTTTACAGGAGAGTTCAGTGTCTGAGTGGTGTCCTGCCCTGAGGTAACGGTGTCTGCCGACGGGTCACCACACAGACAAATATTTATTTTTGGGGGGTTTGTATGATGTAACTAGTATTGTAAATATATAAAGTCTTGTTACTGTATAGTTGTGGACAGATTTAAGGGACATGAAGCATTTGAAGATACTCCAGGAAGTGACATCACAATAAGCAGAATTACCAGTGTAGGCTCTGGAGTTCAGAGGGTTAATTACAGTTCAGTGATGAATGACAGTGGATCAACTTCCTGTTTGCTGTGGCGTCATCTCGTCCCTCTGCTGTGACCTCATTCTGCAATGGCAGCCTTAAAAGTTTCATCTAAGCTGACAGTGTTTTTTGGATTCATGAATTCACGCCAGCAGTCCCGACAGCAGCAGCATCCCCCCCACCCCCAGCCCTCCATCAGACTGGGTGGCTCAGTCGTGTCGTGTAATACGGCACTTTGAGGAATCTTAATTCACGCTACATTCCCTCTCGGTGACATGGGACGGCTCCGGCGATGACAGGGGGGGGCCTGGAGCAGGATGTGAGGCTTAAAGTAGCTGTCACGCTGATTTGGCGGTCAGGAATCAGGCCTGTGTGCTGCGTCACCGCTGCTGTTATTAGAGAGCAGATTCTGTGGCTGCCTCACAGCAGGGGATAAGCTCCTCGAGAGCGAGGAGGCACAGGAAGTTTGAGCCCCACTGATCAGTCTGACTGTCGAGAGCCAAAGGCCAGCCGCTGTGTCGAAGTGGAGAGAAATGACTTCAGAGTCACTCTGCTGACCTCGCCACAAAACTGTGGGCGCACAGATGGACTGTGGACACTGGACATGTTTCTGTGGGATCAGTTTCCTGCCCTCTTTGACCTCCCCCTTTTTTTAATTATGTCCTCATGGGGACAATGATTTTATTTTCAATAGTCACAAATGTGCAATAAAACTGTTTATTTCAATGTCTTGTGACGCCCCTCCCAATGTCTTTGAGAATGTTTCAGCCAGTCTCATCAGGCAGCTGGCTGACATGGGAGGGTCGTTACCTTGATTAGGCTCACCTGGGCTTCCAAGCTATAAAAGATGCCTAATCTGTTCACTTGGTCTCTCCCTTCCTTTCAGCTGACATCCACTGAGCATCTTTGGTTTTGGTTTGCACCTTCAACACCTCCACAGAACACCTGACACTCACCCATGCATGGCTTTCATGACTGACTTTGCTGATCTACACACTCCATTGATTATTAAGTTAATTTTAGTTTAATAAATTCAGCTTGTTTTAAGTAAATCTTTTGTGTGGACTCCCTTCTTGTCACATATACTGAGCCAGTTTGTGACAGTCTGAACATTGTTGTGCAGAAATGGAATTAGAGTGTAACATTTGTTCAGCATCCTCAAACGAGACGATGATAAAGTCCCAACGTCCTCAAACCAGATGACGATAAAGTCCCAACGTCCTCAAACCAGACGATGATAAAGTCCTTAATCGAGTACTTCCTAATTAACAGCGTCGTAGCTTTTTATTGTTGCTAAAATTGGTCACGTGTCGTCATGTCAAACTATAAACATTATTAGTCATAAGTTTCAGCCATAGACTGTGATGGCTGCCATCTTGTTTTTACACAGATTAGTATGTTGTGTTTTTGTTTCCACTAGATGGCACAAAATAGTCCTCAAACGAGGACGACAGGTCTGAGTTGATCAGAATGAAGAAGAAGGTGCAGAAAACCCAGAATGGGATGTCCTCGTGAGGACACAGCGTCACAGGAGGATTATTTTCCATCAGTCAGATGGTATTAATTAAAGGAAATGGAAACAAATAAAGGCAAAAAAACATTGTAGCCCAGGGTGTTACTCACTGAATCCAAGGCGACAGTAGACTTCCTGTTTACATCCCCCAAAGCATCATGGGATCTAAAACGCAGAGCTGTATTAAACTACACATGGAAGAAAGATTAACAGTAATGACAGTAGTGACAAAATATAATAAAAGAAGGAGAGTTTGACATGTTCGGCTGATACACTCAGAGACTCTGCTGCTGACCTGTGAATACAGAGAGAGAAAACTTAAGAGTTGCAGTCGGTTTGTTTCTGACTGTGTAACTGTGAAACTCAGCCAGCAACATGTCACTGGAAGCACTTAAACCAGTGAGGACTCATGCAAACCTTTTAGCTGTTAGAGAATAATTACAGCCTCTGACCTCCGACATGGTCGCCACAGGAAGTTGTTGTGCCACGTGAAGCTGTCTGAGGTGACTCACAGTGTTGTGGTGGTCCCAGCAGGAATCACTTAAAGACCCTCGACCTCCATCCTTAATGCCTTTCTGTACGTGTGGAGCTTTACAGGTTGTAATTACTGCAGCAGGCAGCGGCCGCTCAGTCAGCCAACATGAGGGTGGCGAGTGAGTCGAGGTCGTCTGAGAGTTTGATGAGACAGCAGAGAACATCTGAGCATCATTAACTCTTCATACAGTCAGCGGCCTCCTTCAGAAGAGACTCGTCAGCAGATCTTTGTGTTTGTAATTAGTGTGTGTGGAGTTTACTGTCTTTGGTTTGTTCAAGTGAAGAATAACTTTAAAAGTCATGTGATGAAGAAACGCCTGAAAACGTTGGAAGAAAACTTTCTATGAGAATGTGATTCAGACTTGTGACAGCTCAGGGAGGCAGAAACACAAATCCCCTCCCAGATGTTTCTCACCTGGTGTTCCAGATGTTCTCAGCTGTTTTCAACGGGGTTCAGTGTCAGTAAAGAATCAAATTTGTTCTGACCACCAAACCAAGGTTATCAGCAGTGTGTGTTGAATGACTCAGCTGCCTGTGGGGTAGGATCTGATGTGGAGCTCAGTTTAAACACAGCAGAGTGATCCTGTTCCCATAAACCTGTCCACGCTCGTTCCTTTGCATCGTTGTCACAGTGAGGATAAAAAGTTTGCTCTGATGTCACAGACTGGACCTGTGTCTCTGAACAGGAGAAGGTGATGGAGCTCGTTTGTTTCTTCTCTGTCAGCAGTCACTGCAGATATCAGCGACATGTTGGAGACGACTTTGTCCATGTGTCTCTGGCTGTGTGGTGTCTCTGTGGACTCAGTGTGTAGTTACAGTGTGCAGCTGGTGTGTGTGTGTGTGTGTGTGTGTGTGTGTGTGTGTGTGTGTGTGTGTGTGTGTCAGCTCTGTCTTCACATGTTCCCTCTGAAACCACCTGACACAGGAACCTCACCTGTCGTTGATGCCAACATGTCTAACATGTTCACTGTAGCTTCTTTCCCACTGCACAAAAATCTACCAATCAGCATTCACTCCCAGGTCACATGACTGTGCTGCAGTCACAGGTATTCATCTCCTTCAGCTCCGATCAGCACTGATGGAAATGTGACACCCAGATGGACGCTTTAATTCCAGCTCTTTTACTGGTGAGATACGACGATGCTGCAACAAAACACTGTCTATCTCTGTCCAAACGCTCCAACACCAACCCAAATGAGTCCAGTTTGAAAGACAGACTCATCAGAGACTGAATGAGTAATAGATTAAAAACAAAGAGGTAACTGCTGTCACATTTGGCCTCCACGCTGGGCTGCCTCTTGAAAGTCGGAGATGTGAGTCATCAGTCTGAGGGCTCTCAGTCGACTGAGATGACCTCAAGTTGTGTGTTGTGTTTCTCCTACTCAGTGTGCTGCACAGTGTTCCTCTGGACACGTTTTGGTCCCAGATTTTGCTGCAGAGTGAGCGCTCTTGACTGTCATGCTACTCTTTGGTACAGACAGCTGCAGACACAGAGGAGGAGAAACTAACATTATCTCCTCTCTGCTACTGAGACGCTCACAGATACTTCATACGGCTCAGCCTCTGGATTCTGTTTGATATCTGCTGTCAGAAAATATTAATGTTGTTTCTGATCTGTCGTTGGCGCCGTTAGCTTGTTCACTGTGTTACATGAATGTCACTGTCACACTGAACGTCCTGCTGAGCCCTGTTCACACCCCGAATGGTTGAATATTTGTGCTTAATTTGATTGGACAGACAAAGTTGTGAGTCGGGTACAGCCCTACTTCGCGCTGCTTCCTACAGTTTACTGAACTGTTTTCCAGCCTGTCTGTGACATCACATGTGACGGCTTGTGTGTACTCGTCCTCTGCAGACTGTTCACAGCTCTGCTCTACGGGCAGCGGCAAAGGACGAGTTTTCCTGCAGCTAAAAGTTTTGGTGGAAACGAGGTATGTTTAGGGTGTTAGCATGCTAACATTAGCTTATTAGCACTTCACACACAGCTGAGGTCATTGAATGAATGAATATCATTATTGATCATAATATTAAGTACTGGACAAATATAAAGTTGGACTTGATGATGGCGTTAGATCTCATGACATCACTGAAGGTGTTCCAGTCTATCCTGCGGCGTACGTGAATATCTCATGTTTCATAGTTTTTATAATATCTCAGTCTGGACTTTAACCACACTGTTTCATGGTGGCTGACACCAGAGGAAAGATTAAAGCCTCATCCAGTTGTGTGTTTTATTCTTACACTACGCAGTAAAGCTGAAACAGCTGCTCTCAGGTTTGATCTTCAGACATCAGGTCACACTGAGCATCATCACTGACAGATGGACCAGCAGGGACAGGTGACTGCAGGTGAGCTGTGGTTTTATCTACTGACGCCAGAGAACAGACTTTCACAGCAGTCAGTCCACCTGTTGACATGAAGACACTCAGTCAGGGGCCTCAGGGGGCCAATGGGGCCACACAGGGAGAATTAACCCCACAGGGACAGGTGTTCATCATCTCACCTGATAAATCAGATTCTTCTGAGTGACGCTGTTAAATTGTGTTCTCTGCAGCAGAGATGGAGCAGTGGGAGGATGGGAGGATGAGAGAGGAAGGGAGGATGGGAGGATGAGAGAGGATGAGAGAGGAGTTCACCCTAAACGTTGTTTAAGGGAGGAGGCTGCTCAGAGGGAATCCACTGCGCTGAGTTCACTGAGTTTAACTATCGACTCAACAATCAGATGTTTCTGTGAATATTCTGAGAAAGTTTCAAGTCAGGAGGAGTTTAAGGAGATTTTAAAGCCCTGCAGAAATATTCTGTGCAGTCAGCGTCTCAGTCATCACAGACCTTAAATATGATAAAGACTGAGACAGGTACAAACTTTACTGCTCCAGTTATATCGAACCAACACTAACATTTTATTATTTGTATTTTCAGTGTGGCATCGACCGCTGTCGACCTGCTCCCAGGATGAATCGACAGGTTTAACTCTGTTTTTATGACAGTTTGAATATTGTTCTGCAGACCTGCATCTTTAAGATACAACTGTAAAAAAATAAGTAAATACAACAAATCAAAGTCAGATATTTTCATATTTCCATGAGGTGCAGTCTGCAAACCGTGATGAGCTGCTGCACTCACACATGACTGACTCAACTCAATAAATATTAATGGAGAATTTTCAGTTTTTTGTTGGTTTAAAAATTGTTTTTTTATCAAAATTGATTAGAAAAGGATAAATAGATATTTACACCCAGATTAAAAACAAAAACTGATTTAAAAATACAGTTAATAATGCAGCACTGAAGTTTGTTTGTTTCTTCATCACTCTGAGGACGAGTCAGCTCATCTGCATCTGTCCTCGTTTGTTTTATTAATACGTATCAGCCAGAAGCAGCAGCAGCATAAATACACAAGTTTAATATGTTGACATGGATCTGAGCCTTCAAACAAACATCACGTGTCATCACCGTGTCTTTACTGTAACATCAGTGTACCGTGTCTTTACTGTGACATCAGTGTACCGTGTCTTTACTGTGACATCTGTGTACCGTGTCTTCACTGTAACATCAGTGTACCGTGTCTTTACTGTAACATCTGTGTACCGTGTCTTCACTGTAACATCAGTGTACCGTGTCTTTACTGTGACATCTGTGTACCGTGTCATCACCAGCTGTAACACCACACAACACTCGTGACACACAGACACGACCTGCGGTCAGAAACCTCGCTGTCGTTTCAGATCTCAATTTTAAAGCGATTTTTAATTTACCAACCAAAACTGCATTTTATCATTGACTGAATGCTGTAAGCTGCTACGCCCCAAAAATATGAAACACTTTAAACATCAGACTGATCAGTGGACGGTTTTAAACCACAACACAAAACATATCTTTTTAATAGAGTCTCTAACTAGCAGCTGTCTCTTTAAATATTTTTAATATGTATTTTTTTTAATTACTTGATTGATTAATTTATTCCTCTTATTTCTCCTCGAACGAGTCTTGTATAATTGAGTGGTTTTATTCCTTTGCTGTTTGTCTCTGCTGCTGAACAATAAAACTGTTTGTGCTGAGTTCTCTGCATGAAAGGTGCATTCACTCATTCATTTGCTCTTTTGTTACCATATCATCACTGTGACATCACTGTGTCATCACTGTGACATCACAGTCCCAGACTCCTCCCATCCTTGTCCTGTTTCCTCTGAGTTGGGTGACATCTGTTCCGGTCACTCCCTGACCTCCCTCCATGCAGCCTGTCAGAGCTGAGTCACATTCATGATCCATATTCACCATGTTTAATAAATCTGCTGCATGTGAGTCGGCTGATAGAAATTATTTATGTGGAACAAAAACCCTTTTTATACATTTTCTGTGTATGTGATGAATAAAACTTCTTTATTGAAGAAGCAGCCGTTTAAATTCCAGCTTGCAGTGCAGACGGCAGCAGACAGCAGCAGACAGCAGCAGACAGCAGCGAGGGGTACGATGACTTTTAACTGGATACTATGGGAACGTCTTCCCAGCACCTCCTCCTGCAGAGTCCTCCATACATAAAGATGTATTCATAAAGACACTGAGTATTTTTAGACTTTGTCTCCTGGAACAACAGCAGCAGTGCAGAGAGAGGAGAAGGCCTCAGAAACAGCAGAGCCACGTGCACTGTGCACAGAGCTGCTTTAAAAACCATCTGTACCTGAAACTGTGAGAAATGACTCGACTCATGTTGGGTCAGAGGACGAGTCTCAACTCATGATGGCTCAGAGGACGAGTCTCAAGTCATGATGGGTCAGAGGACGAGTCTCAACTCATGATGGCTCAGAGGACAAGTCTCAACTCATGTTGGGTCAGAGGACGGATCTCAACTCATGTTGGGTCAGAGGACGAGTCTCAAGTCATGATGGGTCAGAGGACGAGTCTCAACTCATGATGGCTCAGAGGACAAGTCTCAACTCATGACGGGTCAGAGGACGAGTCTCAACTCATGACGGGTCAGAGGACGAGTCTCAACTCACGTTGGGTCAGAAGACGGATCTCAACTCACGTTGGGTCAGAGGACGGATCTCAACTCACGACGGGTCAGAGGACGAGTCTCAACTCATGATGGGTCAGAGGACGAGTCTCAACTCATGATGGGTCAGAGGACGGATCTCAACTCATGTTGGGTCAGAAGACGGATCTCAACTCACGTTGGGTCAGAGGACGAGTCTCAACTCATGATGGGTCAGAGGACGGATCTCAACTCATGTTGGGTCAGAAGACGGATCTCAACTCACGTTGGGTCAGAGGACGAGTCTCAACTCATGATGGGTCAGAGGACGGATCTCAACTCATGTTGGGTCAGAAGACGGATCTCAACTCACGTTGGGTCAGAGGACGAGTCTCAACTCATGATGGGTCAGAGGACGGATCTCAACTCATGTTGGGTCAGA
>NC_065511.1:44333112-44356212 GCF_006386435.1 Epinephelus moara
TATATATATATATATATATATATATATATATATGTATGTATATATATGTATATATATATATATATATGTATATATATATATATATGTATATATATACTTAATGCTTGAGGAGATGGTTCACTGCCATCTGATATATTTCAGGCTGATGGAGCGTTTTCAGGTGAACGTAATGTTAACAACAGTTAGCCGTTAGCTAGTTCACTTAAAATATAATTGTCACCGGTGCGCAATGCATCTTGGGATAGGCTGGGCCATGAAGGATTCATCCGTCGCATCCTCCAGAGACGGGGAAAGAAGGCTGCATTTCTCGGTGGCATTTGAAGGAGCCTCCAAAATGTGACGGCTTTGGTTGCAACGATGTGACGCAATCGGTCTTCAAATGGCGCCTTGGAAGGCTGGAAGGAAGTGAGACGCAGATTTTATCTCCTCACATGACCATATCCAGCTGAAGCTGTGATAATAAGTATTGTGATATTATATCTCCTGTTTGTGAGTGTGTTGGGTGAAATTAAATTCCTGGACTGGATGTGGGAGGTCATGGGTGTGAGGTGGCTCCTGGGATGCTGCAGCACTCTGAATGTCTTGTTCACTCAGTTTGAGAATGTTTTCCTGACCTTTTGTTGAAACAACTTTTTTGCCTTGTGACTCCTTAAAGTACTGATAGAGTGTATTAAAGTACACATGGCGTGGGCGGGATGTCTTTCCTTCGCAGCGCTGCTTGTGAGCATGTCAGCATCAGAAATTAAGCAAGATGCAATTAAGCGCATTAAGCATGTGGGCAGTCGGCAGTAAGTGGAGAAAGGTCAGCGGCTCACAGAGGTTGACAGTTTCGAGGAGAGTAGACCTTGTGTTCGCCCCCTCTGCTGTCACCGTGTTTATTTCTGTTTATGCTCTCAGGGATTTTCTGATACGTGTCCGTGTGGGCCGGGATCACTGCGGCCCTGATCCTCCACCTTGTGGATGTATTTAATCCAAGTCTGCAGGCAACTACGTGAAGAGCGCTGCTCACATCGCAGCTGCTCGTCAGCACGTTACCCAAACACAAGTCCTGTATCAGGAGCTGTGAAATGAAGCCCTGTTTACTTTGACTCATTAGAGGTGGCATATTTTTATCACACAGTGATTTTCACTTCTAAACTTCTCAGTGTTGCCTTTGAGTAATTGTTGGAGGCCGTCAGAGGTCAGACTATCCGCTAATTTACAAGCAAAAGGCAAAGACAGAAGAGAAGTTAGGATAAATGAAGATAAATTTGTGTAGCAGCTCAATGTTTTTCCTTCTTCTCTCTCCCATTAATCACCGTGCTGCCCTCTGAAGGGGTCTCGACCCTCAGGGTGGGAATCACTGCTTTAAATACAAAGCTGGAGTTTCAAATACATACAGAGCGATGTGTTCGTGGCCTTATTTAACACTGAAGGCTCCGGTTTGTGACGACTTTTCTTCAGCTCCATGTTTAGCATTTGTATTTAAAGCGTAAGTGTTTCAGTGCTGTAGTGACGGTTTCCTCAGAAACGGTTCTGTCTCTGCGGCAGATGGACACACATAGCTTTCACGTTGGTGTTACATGACCAGAGAAAACAGATGAAAAGCGCTGTGACATTCACTTTTGCTCAAGAGGTAGAAACCTACAACTACCAAAATGCACTGCACCACATGGGACCAATAAACACCGCTGCTGGTGGGTGAGGTAATGCACGTTAGCCTGTCAATGCACAACTCACATCGTGGATTGACATGTCCATTTTATCACAGGAAACAACATGGCTGCCAACAAAGAGTCTTGTATTATATTTAAAGTTAAAATATGTTCCTGAAAACATTTGAGGTAAGAAATATGAACGCAGTAACAGAATCTCTCTGCTCAGTTTTACTGTTTGATCTGAGTTTAAAAGAGACGCTTGAGTCGCTTCTGTTCTTTGTGTCCGACATATTCTCTCTCACAACTCATCACATACTGCTGCTTGTTCAGTGATGTTTGACACCTACATGTGAAGCGCTAGGTATCCTCCTGCGTTTGTTGTCAAGGTTGTGGGACCCGTTTCAGTTTGCACCTGTTACATGCTTTGTGTCTTTTCAAAATAAACTCTCTGTTGGTTCGATGCAGACAGGATTTTTCAACATAAACATACAATGTTGGTGAAGCACCTCATATTTATGTTTCTTTGTGCAAGGCATGTGGTTAGGCTTCTCAACACTCATACAGGAAGTGAACAGTGGACTCCTGGGTGAAAGTCCAGGGTTTGTTTGACCCATCTATCACCCTTTCTGCCCTATAGGGACGCCGCCCAGCTGTGTATCTTCAGTCTGACGCAGGCGCTATGTGACGACTTCAGAATGAGAGCAGGTTGTTGTGTTCGTGTTGACAATAGGTAGCAGTAACAATCTGGAGTTTGAGCTGGAGCCATTGAAAATTCTCTGAATGATATGTTTTGCATCAGAGCTGAGAGGAGCAGGCAGATGTGTCTGCTGCTGAGATGAGAGAGGTTTATAACAGATCATTTACACACCCTGCCCACATTATTACCACACAGAGCTGGTTTAAAATTAGCGGAGTGTCCCTTTAATGACAGCTGAACACACAGGCTTTATGTGCGTGCAGGGAGCAGCTGCAGGTCCATTTGCATTCCCCTTCTCTTTTAATTTTTAGGTTGCAGCTATAGCTCAATTACTGTGCTCCTCTCATGTGTGCAAACTGCAAACCACTAATAAGCCCATCTTAAGTGTTGTTTAATGAAGTATACACAGAGTAAAGGCCATCGTGTGTGTGTGCAGCGCTGCACTGTGTTAATTGTCCTCATGTCTCTGACACCGGATCAGACTGGCTTAGTTCAGGGTCGTGGTTTGCAGAATTACACAGCTCCTACAGTAATCTCTAGCTTTAAGCCCAGCAGATATATTTAAATATTCCAGTGAATATAACCACTTTGCATTCAAGCCAGCGATATGTGTGGAAATGTCAAAATATTCTATTCTGGCCTTTGGCTTTGTTCTTTCCCCCGAGTCGCTCAGTTCGTTTAAATCATTACAAAAACCTGAGGCTACCTCTGCTCACCGGCCCCGGACCCTCGTGTTGCTCTGCATTCTCCCTCCTACATTACTTATCTGTGGCATTTACCTCTGGACTCTGACGACGCCTGTTTTCCTTCTGGTTTGTTCCCTCATTGTTTGTCTGTCTTTGTTAAATGAGTGTGTGTTCCTGGCCTCATCGTGTGTGTTTGTGTGTGTGTGTGTGTGTGTGTGTGTGTGTATGTGGACAGGCCTGTGGGTTCACTGCAGTGAGTGGACATTCACTGGGCCGAGCTGCTGAGATTTCTGGCCTCAGTTTTCTCTGCTGAATAAAACTCCCGTCAGTTTCCAGTGGCAGCAGATGAAAGATTTTAAATGTGGGTCTGTGTGTTTTCCAACTAGGACATTGCAGCAGATACAGCAGCAGTCGAACAGGAGGAAATGCTGCAGTGGAGGTTTGGAGGCTCTGTGACGCTGTTCATCTCCTCAGGCTCCTCTGGTGGAGGTGTCACAGCTGAGGACAAATGCCTCCGTCTCTTTAACTGGTCACACTGGTCTTTAACTGGTCACACTGGTGTTTAACTGGTCACTGGTGTTTAACTGGTCACTCTGGTGTTTAACTGGTCACTGGTGTTTAACTGGTCACACCGGTGTTTAACTGGTCACACTGGTGTTTAAATAAGAAGTCATGACATCATAAAAAATTGTAAAACCATAAATCTTGGCACAACATTTCCAAAGCAGCGCTGCTGATCAGGACGGTGTCACTAGCAGTTATTGCAGAATATCAGCTAGCACTGTTAGCTCCCACCAGACTTGTTGGTGCACAGTGCAGTAAACGGAAAAGTAGTGAAATAAACGTCTGACACGTGTAACCGGTCACAAATATTCTCTGCAGTTAATCGTTGACATCACCACCAGTCAGCTGTTGTTGGCTGCTTGTTGTTAGCGAGACACAGAAACATGAGAAGATAGAGTCCAGGTCAACAAATAGAGATTCCCTTTTTATTATTTATATAATGCTTTATTCCCTAAATATAAAGACATGGTCAGAAAGCCACGTTGTCTTTGATGCGACAGGCTGCAGAATACTTTAAGTCTTTGTTGTTGTTGTTGTTGCTTGATGTTGAGCTCCTGATGTCATTAAAAGGACCACAATAAGTCGAGTAAATCTTTATGTTGTTTTGTTTACATCTGTGGCGTTTGAGCCTCTCAGTGTCTTCTGGCCGTGTCTCTGTTACTGATGCAGCCAGAGATAAATTTCAGTGTTCTTGTGTTTGTTAAAAAGGCCCGGGGACATGATTCATGCATGGAAAGGTTTCTGATACCAGTGGGGTTGGTAATTAGTGGCTTTCTGTGAGAGCAGCAGAAGTAGATTAGCAGAGATGGCAGCTGCAGGACTGAGCGGGTCGTGGCTGAGACTGAACTGCCAATGAAAACAGTTTATGTTGGATCCAAGGAGATATAATGTAGATGTAGAGGATCAGCACTGTGCGCTGGAGACGAGAGGATGTGAAGGTACGTCAGCTGATGTGTTTCCTGTCAGAGGGCTGAGTATTCAGTTAACATGAATACTGGTCGTCAGCGTTCACCTGAAACAAACAAATTACAATATAAATGGACTCGCCCTCTCCGCAGCTCCACACCTGTCGTTCAGATTCCCTCCGTCAGCGGTGAACCGTCAACCCTCCCCACAGTTCCTCCTTCACTTCTGTTTCAAAGACTCGCTCTGTTTTGTCACAGTCCGACCTGCCATACCTGCCTCTCTCAGATAACCCAGTACATTTCCACACATCTTCTGTTCCTGTCGGTTCATCACACCCACCTCTCACCTGTGGATCATCACCTCCTGCTGCTATAAAGAGTCCTGCTTCACAGACTCTCCTCGCCAGATTGTTCTTCACCATCTTTATGTAGGACTTTCAGACTGCCTCCTTGTTACTGACCTCGCCTGGCTTTGACTGTCCTGCTTCATCTGCTCCCTGGTAAACTACTCTGCCTTCTGTCCCCGACCAAGAGTTCTGCCTCCACGTTCCCGGTTCATGTTCTCCTCTCCATAGTGAGTTTACCTGTTCACCCACCTGTGGATTGCTTCGCCGTGTAGCTGCACAGTCCACCTTTGTGTGTGCGCTGCAGATTCCACTCACCATCGCCGATGACAAGTTCCTTTCTGCCTATGGTCAGCTTCGTACTGTCTCCCGTCTGCTCCCTCACAGTACCACTGCAGACACCACTGACTCACCTGCTCACACCTAGTATTTGGGACTGAAGTCAGAGTCACGACATAAATTCTTACCGTTGTTTCACCTGCCTGCTCACTCTGTGCTTGACAGGTGGTTTCATCAAAGACTCTCACAAACGTACTTCTGTTTGTGGTGCTGCGGTTCACGAGGATCGCAGGACAGGAGAGTGAGCGTCTTGATATTCTACCTTTTATTTTAAATTGAGGAACACTGATGACGTCATGCTTCCTCCTGTGTTGCAGCTGTGATGCTTTCAGTCATGTCTGATTGATTGTTCCTATATTTTGGCAACACGTTCTCATTCTGAAGTCGATAAACACCACAGCTGCTTGGTCAGTGATTTCCACGTCAGACACTGATGATAAGGGCGTCCTCTCGAGGTGATATGAGACGCTGCCAGGTGGCATCAGTTTGAAATGTCCCCAGACAACTGCGTAATTTAAGGAGCTGGAGAGTCCCTGCAGAGCCGGGGGAGGGAAGGTGGATGGGTTCAACAAGACTGGACTTTCACCCGGGAGCCTGCTGTTTGCTTCCTGTGTGAATGTAGAGCCAAACCATGATGTGTTTTTCTAAGCCACGTTGTTTTGTTGCACGAGGAAATAAAGGTAAATACGAGGTGTTTTACTGACGCTGTAAGCTTATTTTATAAAGGCCTGTCTGCATCTAACGAGCAGAAACTGAGATTTAACAATCAAATATCTTTCTCCAGAGTAACATCCTGCACTTTTAACAAGGATTCATCTTTGTGCTGTCACGAACTATTGATTTAAATATCTTTTATAAACCATCTATCCAGGAAGGAAAAACCTTTCAGAGCGATTAAGGAATCAAAATGAAGCTCAGAGAATGTTAAACACACAGACGGAGAGGGAGAGTCCTCCCAGGAAGGTTTACAGTCGTATCCTTTCCATTTTGGAGACATATCATTGATTACTAACCAGGCTGAGCCATCACAGTCATTTGAGACACTACAGTAAATACTTTTAATGCCGTCTTATTTTCATGTTGTGAAGTAAAACCAACTGCTCTGAAAATAAATCCTGAGCAGGAGGATAACTGAGAGAAGGTCCCAGAGCAGGAGACAGAACGTCCGTGTAGTAATATGGAAACAGTCCTTTTTGCCGCAGAGTCTTGGCTGCTGTGTGATTCTTCTCTTTAGTTCTCTCAGACCTCTGACATCGTCTAAGTGCATCTCCTCCCTGCTTCTCCCTCATGAAATTCAATTTAGGCCCCCAGCACACTCACCTCCCTGTATTTGTCTCTTTGTGTCATGAGTCTGTGCAGCCCTCTGCGCTCATCCTGCCAACTGTATCATCACATCCTCTGTCATATAAACATAAAAGGCTTAAAGCGCGGGCCGCACTCTGTTTCCCTCCCATAAACAGAGCCCCTTCAGTCTGCCACCAGCTGCAGGTTAGCAGCATTCACGGCGCCGCAGAGTGAGGACGTTATTTGTGAGAGTGCAGCCTGTGTGTGGGTGGGAGAGGTCGCCACGTCCATATAGCATAAACACACAGGACCTTTAATGTATTTCAGTGTTTCAGTAAATCAGTGACGATTGTTGCCAAATGGATGTTTTTCTGATAGAGACGGTGAAATTTATATAATAATGTCAAACCACCCAAGTATTCATCACGTAAATGGTCTAAATATGACCTTGAGTTGTAGCGGTTAATGCGTTTTGTTACCAGAGGCAACCACTTATTCCAGAGTAAAAACATCATAATTCAATAGGATGACAGATGGAGCGTTTTGCTCTTTTTTCAGCTCTCTGTTTACAGACGGGAGCAAAAGGATTCAGAGGCTTTACTGGCAGCTCCATCTCACTAATACAGCTCCGATATGAAACCTTCTGCTGAGTCCTGCAACACATTCAACACCTCGCACAGCTTCAGACTCTCAACCAACTGTCTGTCACGTCTTTGCTCTGCAGCTTTCAATCACATCACACAGGCTTCATCTGCAGATAAAGTTTGGTGTCACTGGAATGTAAATGTTTAGGGAGTAACTCACAAAATGATCATTTGTTCGTCAATTAACGATTAATAATGTACAAAGCAAGAAGTCATCTACTTCCAGGCACAACTCAAAAATGTTGTGCAACGAGGAGGAGGGGGTTTGATCTACGAGGAAAATTAAAAAATTAATTAAATCTTCAATGATTTGTGTTCGTACAACTTTGAAATGTTTGTGTATTTGAGTGTGTGGGTGAATCTGTGGAACAGGTGAGACGAGGAGTTAAAGGGAAACACGACACTTTCAAACAAGTACAGACAGTCTGTTGAGGAGGTCTGCAGACGAAGAGCAGTGATGCGGATGGGTTGGTTTGTTTATCTGAGCTCTGGGTGTAAATTGGGACCTAAATAAAGATGAGATGAAGTTTGTACATTTAATATCTAAGATTGTTGTTTATTTATCTATTTTAATGGCTTTAATTTTTAACTGAGAGATGAACAGTGGGGGGGGGGTTCAGGTACTCACCCTGTGTCACATTTAATTTGTGTAGAGAACTTTGTTTCCTCTCACGTCTCCACGGTGAAAGAAGAACCCAAAAACTGAGAAAAGTCTTATGAACAGAGGAGTTAATATCCTGCCTGTCATTATTTACCTGCCGCTGTTTGACAACGACACATCCACACATCCAAAAGAATTTCAAATATCTTAAAGAAGAGACACGGATCAATGGTTTCACTTTGCATCAGTGATATTGGCTCCTCGATCATTGAGTCAATACATTGATCTAGATTAATGGATCGTTACACCTTTAAGGGTCAGTTTAAACATCTTGTTAGGCACTCTGAATAATAATTAAAATGATAACTATAACCAAATGTTCCCATATCAGCAGTAAAGACTGAAGTAAAGACTTTTTGACGTGTTAGAGGTTTGATTCACTCTCAGTGTTTAACACTCTGTATGTTTATACCAAAAACATTTATTCACAAGAAAAGAAACAAACATAAACTCACAAATCTAAAATCTGAAATCACCCTGACTAAAGACTACAACACTAAAGATGTGGGGTGTATCTGTGTGTGTGTGTGTGTGTGTGTGTGTGTGTGTGTGTGTGATGCATGGTGTGTAGAGGTGCCAGATTAGTGATGAAGATGTTCAGTAAGATGTCAGACTCTGAGTCTGTGTGAAGCTTGAGCTCACTAACAGAACGTAGCTTTGGCAGATCCAGCTCCCAATAACCCGACTACAGAGAGCTGACAACAGTAACTCGCTGAGTTACATCACATTACAACATGCACACTGTCAGACGTTAAACTTCTCAGCTGCTGAGCCGTGCAGTTGTGCTGATGCTGTGTCCAGTTGTTACGTCACCTGTCCAGGACTGGAGGGAAGAGTTGTGCTGCGTTAGCTGCTGATGCTGCCCGGTGTGGACGAACAGATCTGTGGGTCCTGATGCAGTTCTTGCTGTGATGTATTCCAGTGTTGGAGCTCAGACGAATCTGGTCGCTCTTTGTGTGAGTCAGCAGCGTGGAGCTAACTTGATTTGTTTTCCTTGTTGCTTGAAGAGTTAGCTGACAGATTGTGTCTGCAGCCGGCACCAACTCATCAAGACCATTGAGACGAGTTCAGTGTGTCTGCTGTCGAGCAGGTCACATGTGTGTCAGAGAGTCTTCTCTGCTGTGAGTCTGTAGAAAGGTTATAACACCTCCAGCTGCACAACCCCACCTCTCTGAGGGTCCCAGGAGATGGAGAAGGAAGAATGGAGGCTTTCCTCTGATACTGACCTGGTGATGTCATTGGTCACATGTCACGGTGACCAGCGGTGAATGAAGGTGTGAAACATAGAGAAGTTTGAGAGACTGAAGGTCAGAGGAGGCTCAGCAGCCATCTTGAGTATCACAGTGTTTCACATGTTTAGTTTAAAGACGCACAAACAACAAACTGTGTGAACTTTACCTGCTGATGAAGACCATGTGATTTATGTGAAAGCTCCAGAACAAACATCGTTATTGGAGATTATTCTGTGAGCTGCTGCTTCTGAGGTCAACAACGACCTGCACCTTCATCCACACATGTTCATCATCATCACAGCAGCAGGTACATTGAGTCAGCTAATGAAATAAACAAGCACGAACACTTGACATCATAACGTCCTCATGGCAGCGTCATACGTGTCGACATGTCTCTGTGTGGGTCCGTACAGTCTGCAGCAGGTGCACCGTGCTCCTGCTGAACGCTCCACGCTCAACATCTCAAGAACACAGATTTATTTCCAGCAGTCAGGAGAAGTGGACCCTCAGCAGCCCTGACAACCTGCAGCACTTACGCACCAACATCAGCAGCCAATCACACGGCTTTCACCATGACGTCAGTGAATACTCGTCTGTGATTGGCTCCAGAGAACAAACACTGGACATGAATATCTTAACGACCTGTCTCATGCCAACGTTTGCGTCATAACCTGTGTTTATTCTGACATGTTACAAGTAACAGAGGTGATAATCCTCCACCACAGGATGTTATCATGACACACGACATGAAGCAGCAGCTCAACACAAAACCTTCGCTCATTCACAGTTCACCCTTTCATAGACTGTGCTTTAAATGAGCATCAGTTCACCTGCTGCAGGTGTGACACAGTTAATACAGCATCTCTCTTCTCACACAGCTCTGATGTGGAGCCTCCATCATGCTCTCTCCTCTCAGCCGCCATGACCGCCTCCATCCTGCTCCGTGGGTCCTGGCTCCGCCCACAGCCTGTAAGCTGCCTCCAGCCGACCTACGCTGTGCTCCGCCCCTCTGCCAACACACCTAGAGGTCAGTTTACAGTCCTTATGTCATCACATACAGCTGATGAGTCATCACAGGTTATTATCATATATACAGGTGTAACGTGTGTTCAAGGCCGCAGAGTTCATAAGTTAGTGCTTCATGAAGTCCTGACGTTCAGGTTCAGGTGGTGTAGTTGAGTAAATCAGACCTGGGTGGAGTTACATGTTAACACACTGCAGTGACGGTGTTTGAGTCGAGCTCATCTTCCGTTTGTGTGAAGAAGCTGGAGAATTTAAATTTGTCAGGTTTGTGTTTGTGTGTGTGAAACAGCTGTCACGCTGAGTCACGGCGCCACACAGGCTCTATAACATGTGACACAGCAACAAATGATTCAGCTGCTTTTGTCCAAACTGAACTCGATCACTGTGATCTGAGTGTCTCACGCTCAGCGCCGTCCATCACAGTCAACACTCACATGTTGAATCAGACCGTCTGCCACAGAAACACCATGCTGCTGCAGGACGACTCTGCTGAGCGTCGCTCATGTTCCTGCCTCATATAACATCTCTGCACCTTCAGACCAGGCGCTGGTTCCTCCTGTGTGACACGTGTTCCTGCTTCATATAACATCTCTGCACCTTCAGACCAGGCGCTGGTTCCTCCTGTGTGACACGTGTTTCCTCTCTGAAGTAGTTACATGATGTTGTGTGATACTCAGAGCTGGTTGCAGATGATATGGACGGTGAAATCTTCTTGTTTAACACAAAAACAAAGATGAGACTCTTGTAAAGCATGCACCCGTGGGTGAGTTTCTGCACTGCTGAATTAAATATGAGTCCCTTCTCTCTCCTGGAGGAGCCCTGGTCTCCTCTCTTCCGCTCACATCCTCTTTGAAGCCACTAATGTTTGAGGAGGGTGAGTTGGGGTGCGACGGCTTTGTGAGGGACTTTCTCTGATCACTTCCTCGACTGGGAGCTGGAGCTCGTCACATGGTGACAGGAGGTTAAACTCGGAGCGCTCCTCCGGTGGTGAGATTTCGCTGAAGGCCACAACCACTTCATTTGCAGGAGGAAGTGAGCTGATGGTGATCAGCTGTTCTGTAACTTCCCAGCGACTGTTGAGCAGAAGAGATTTACAGTTTTCAGCAGTTAATGTAGGAAATGAACCAAATCAGCTGAGTCATAAGGAAGAAGCTGTTTTAGCCTCCAGTGGTTATTTTCACTTCTCCTCTCTCAGCACTCTCATTGTGATCACTGACTATATACTGGTAAATATATATATATATATATATATATATATATATATATAGATACATATACACTGATTATATACTGTATGTATGCAGTATATATATTGTATATAGACCCTCGTCACTCAGGAGCTGAACTCACAGCTGGCTGGGTTATTAGCTGCAGAGCGACCTGGTGTCACATGACGGATGTTTGTCAGCTGCACCTGTCCGTCTGTCCGTCTGTCTGAATGCATGAGGCTGAATGTTGGTCCTCAGACAGCTGCAGTCTTCATGTTGGATGATGTGAAATCTGCAGTGAGGTGCGTTTGTGCACCTGAATTGCTGCAGGTTCAGAGCTCGATGACCGATTTGTTTGTTTCAGTCATTTGTTGACGTCAATGAAGCGTCACTCCTTTCAGGAAATACACTTATTCTCATAGAACGGCTCGTGTACATATTTCCGCCCCGTGAATGACGTTGTGTCCTCAGTGTACATTTACTGTAGTTAGGTTCAGGCAGTAAAAGTTACGGTGGTTTGGTTTATGAATAGAAACATGGCCATACCTTAAAGTGACTCAAATTTCGCTTACTTGCGAACGCAGCTCAGGACGGCTTCCTTGTTCACTGGCGTCAACACGTTGGTCACATGATCACAGCCTTTAAAATACGTAGGATTTGTACGAACTTGGGTGCAGCACTTATCATAGGAAAACTTAAAGGGATAGTGCACCCAAAATGACAATTCAGCCATTATCTACTCCCCCATATGCCGAGGGAGGCTCAGGTGAAGTTTTAGAGTCCTCACATCACTTGCAGAGATCCAAGGGGAGAGGAGGTAGCAACACAACTCCACCTAATGGAGGCTGATGGCGCCCCAGATTCAAACGTCCAAAAACACATAACTGAAACCACAAAATATCTCCATACTGCTCGCTGGCGTTGACGTTTTTCCAAACAGCGTTATATGGCGGGGCTTCAGGACACTTGGACCATGGTTCTTGGTTATTCGTCTCAGTTGTACATCACTCACCGTCTCCGTCACCAAATCCACCGTCAGACTGTTTCAAATATGAGACGTACAGAATAATCAGCATTTCCTTCAAACACAAACTGTCGTCCAGCCTGACTGAATATATGAAACACATGAACAAGACTTCATCTGGAGAATTGTGATAAAACTTTATTTTTATTTATCTATTATTTGAACTCCGACCTCCCAGTGATTTGATTGTTTCTTGCACATGATGGATGTCAAAGTGTGTAAAACACTTTTTATGACCTTCACAAACACATTTTTAAATCGATGACTTCTCTCACATCCTGCTCAGTTTCAGAGTCACAGGGCTGTAGAATATTCATCATGATCAACCTGATGTCTGCGTCACTGTCATGAATCTGCTCGCTCAGGATCAGTGCTCAGACACGTTTCTGAAATAATTAAAACAATAATAAGTGACAGAGAATAAAAGCTCTTCAGCAGTAAAACATAAAGTCAGTCATATTTCCAGTGAAGAGTTTCCTGTGTGTGTTTCAGTCTCATGAACGAGGCGGTTTGAAGCTGCAGCAGCAGCAGTTTGGCGTCGGTTTCAGTCTCTGGTGTTTTTCTGTCTCTCGGCCGCCGTCTTCTTGGCAGGCGTCTCATTTGTTTATTGTGGTGATAATAAAGTCTTAAAATGATTGCGGCTGTGATTTTATTAACATGTTAGCTTGACCTAACAACTTCAGTGGAACGTGTCCTCAGACAGATCCCAGTGAACAGCAGTAATTGGGTTTTTGCTTCCAATTTTCAGACTGGGAGAACACAGGGGCTGTTCTGGAAGCATTTCTGTCAGATTTCTCCTCAATTATTCACCAAAATTGGTTTCTGAACACATTGAAAGCAGCAAATAGGCTGTCGGCTCACAGAATCATCCCTCATTTTAGTTTATAAAGCCCTGCTTTAATAGTTGTTCACAAGTTTTTGGGAGTTTCAGGATTCACTGAGTCACAACATCATCCGAGCGTCTCCTCTGCAGTGTGCCGACTGGTCCCACCTTCAGCTGCACAACTGGTTCTGACTGGTTTTCTCAGAGAGCTTTTCCCAGACTGTGAGTGCAGCCTGACGGAGCGACACACAGACTGCACTCACACTGTGTTCACGCCTAACATCTGCTCTACTGCAGCGTACTCAAACCAATCAAACTGAAATACAGAGTGAGGTAAAGTTGCTGCTGCATCAGATCTGAATCTGCATCACTGACCTGAGGGAACGCTTCACTGTGAGCCTCCATTATATAAATATGTTCTGTTGTAAGACTTCATCACACAGCAAAGTGTTGTTAGTGTACGAACTGCACAGTGTCACACAGGAAGACGCTGGTGTAGATAAATATAAAAACACAGAGCTTTAAAATGCTGCTGATCCTGTTTTAGTTTGAAAACTCTGGGGTTGTGTTTTAGTCTGGACGGACAGAAACAGACTTTTAATGTGTTTTAATGTGTTGGTTTAAAAAAAATGTGACGGGTCAATGAACGTCTTCAAATTCTCACTGTTGAACCAGTTCTGAACGTCTTCTCACCTTCACTGATTTAAATTTCTTTCAACCTCAGAATGCTCAGACTGAAGGAGGAGTCAGAATCTGATGCATTCATGTCCAGAGTGTCCTAACTGGACCTGTTCCTCCTCCTGTGGCTCCTCTGGGGCTCAGCAGAGCAGCCTACACACCAGATCTCCAGCCACAGTATAATGCTGATCAATGGCGAACAGGTGGCCGACACACCTGACTTCATGAATATGGATATTAGTAATGTGTTGAGCACTGGCCGTGTGGCTGCAGCGGCACGCTCCACAGAAGGAGAGAAAAAGAGTTGGAGGGAGAGACAGCGGGAGAGAGATTCTCATTCCTCCACACAGGAGCTGTAAAGGTCAGTCAGACACCCGTAATCGAATGCACCATGTGCCACTTCCTTGTTTCACATGTGGTGCGTGAGCAGGAAGCTGATGTGCAGCTCTGAGGATCGACAGCGTTGAGCTGCTGCTTGTTACCTTCATTTTGTTTGGAGATAAAAACCCTGATTTCCAACATTTTACCTTCCATGAAGCTTCTGACGTTCCAGTCTCTGCGTGACGCGTTCCTCCATCTCTGAGTGAGACAGAAATCATGCAGACGTCCCTCAGCAGGTGGAGAGTCGCTGTCTGCTTCTGCTCTGCTGCCAGAAGGACACCCCTCAGTGTGAGACAGGAAGCTGGAATATTTTGACCACAGCAGCAGGTCTTTGTCTTCGTCTCAGGTTGGATTGGGAGAGTTTGAAGACGTGTCCTCTCTCTCTCACACACACACACACACACACACACACACACACACACACACATACACACATACAGAGGACATATGCACATACACACATGTAACTCAGCAGGATGTCATCTCCTGCAGGACCAACCTGTCCCACACTGCTGTCCTCTGTCCTCCTCTGCTCTCTGTATCTGCTGACCACACAGACAGTGTCAGATACTTTCCCTGTAGCACCACAGCTTTAAAGAATCACTCCTCTCACTTGCCGTACTCACGTCACTGAGACGATGGGTCAAACAAACCAGACCTGCAGGAGACTGCGGTTCATGTCCCATGTGACGTGTGCAGCAGCTGTGGCGGGTCGTTCGATCCCCAGCTCGTCCCGTCTGCATGTCAAAGTATCCTGAGGCAGATACTGAACTCAGACTGCTCCCGATGGCTGATCATCAGTGTGTGAGTGAGTTAATAACTGAGGAGCAGGTGTCAGTGTGTGAATGTGTGAATGTGACCAGAAGGTCATCATACAAGTGCAGGTCCACTTATCAAAAGTCAGTTTTCTTTCTCATAACATTACGTAATGTACATGCAGTCGTCACGAGCTGACTTCAGTCATGTGACGTGTTTGCATCACCGTATGTTATTGTTAAGTTACGTTTTTAATTTAACTCAAAACTTAATGGTTCTTTTTTATGATTTGTTTTTTCTAAATTGACCTGCAGCTGTTTCCACAATATGAACCAGGTGTTACGACGTGTTTCAGCCGTGCGTCACACAGAGACACTAAAGGGTGCCGTGAGCGTCGCTATGAGACGCTGAGGGGTGTGGCAAAGTGTCTGTGTCATTGTGCTGCTCTGTGTTCACTCTGAGTATTTAGTTTGCAGTTGTTGGTGAAACCATCGGCTCCAGACACACATGTGGTTCAGAGACAGCTGTTCTCTGCACTGCCTGATTTAAACAAACCTCTCACCTGAGCTCCGTCCGCTCTGCGTCACACAGTGAGACAAGGTGAATTTCAAGATCAGGAAAAAACCAACTGGTCAGAGTGCAGCTGCCGCCGGTCGGTGAAAATATAAAAATCGAGCCCTGAGTGTTTGTTATGAAGACAGTGATGACTGAGTGAACCAGGGAGAGATTTGGGATTTTGAACTTTATTTTTACCAACACGTGAACACAGACGAGCAGCTGCAGCACGAGGGGCATCGTTCACACACCTTCCTGCCTCCTCGTGTGTCTGGAGGATTAAAAAGATCCAGTATCTGAATCATCTCCAAACTATTGGAGCATTTCTGCTGTAACACAACATCCATCACAGTTTACACACCAACTTCCTGCTTCATCTTCCTCCTGTTTTACCTGCTGTAGTTCTGAACCTGCTCTGTGAGCCGTCAGGGATTATTATCAGCAGATTCAGTTTAGATACTCCGGCTAAACTGCTGCTGCGTTTATCACACTGCTCCTGTTTCTCCGTCCCTTTGGTCCTTGTTTCCACAGCTCAGAATTAACTGCAGTGTTATTACGAACAGGAGCGACGGCCAAACCATGACAACAGAATCATGCTTTAAACATGGGACGATGCAGAGGTCAGGAAATGATCTCAGGTTCACCCCCAACACACACACACACACACACACACACAGCAGAGGTGGAGCAGAGGTTAAAAGGTAAAGGCTCCAGGTGTCGTCAGTGTGGGCGGGGCCACTGAGACTGACCCTGACCTCAGCTCTCTGCGACCACGAGGTCAGAAAGTTCAACTTCCTGCAACAGCTGCCGTGAATCCATCAGCCGCCGCTCTCACAGTCACAAAGACTCGAGTACGTTGAAGGTAGAAACGTCTTGTGATGGTTGACTTATCTCGCACTCGGAGCGAAGCTGAGGGCAGGCTGTGAAAAGAAAGATGTCGCCATCTAAGAAATGCCACCATTTTGACATGTGCAGCCTTCGCACTTTTCCCCACTGCTGCACCACAGATTCATTTCAAATGCCAGCAGGCACACAGGAGTCACTGGGGGGGCGGGGCTGGTGGTGGGGGGGTATGGTGGGAGGGCTGATTTGATCAAGCAGCAGGCGGCTGCAGTTCGCCCTCTCTCTCCTCGCCGCCTCATCTCTCTTCCACAGAGCGAGGGAATAAAAGTGACAGAGTGCAATCACTGTCTTTATCTGCCAATGAGCGGGGGGGGGGATTGAGTGACCGGCCGGCTGCGGCGTGTCTGCCATGTCAGCCTTATTGAATTATGACTCGGCAGGAAGTGGCATGTTATGAGCCACGCGTGGCCGCGGTGAGATATGACGGGCATGGATTCAGTGTGAGGCGACGGGGCGGAAAAGCAGCAGAAATGAAATGTGTCTGTATGTAAAGTTCACGAAGTCTGTGACACGCTGATGAGATGTGAAAGGATATTAGATCGTCTGTGATGAGAAGATGAGCTGCAGCAGCTTTCAGGTGACGTTACACACCGTGTGAGGGAGGTGATGATGTCATGGGGCTTTTTTCACACGTTTTCAAAGGAAATGTACAGTTTGCATACAGTCTCTTTCAAAGTCAGTTAGATACTGCGTTGACTTCAAGATTTCACTCCTCACCTGTAAGGCTGTCCACTGCTCCACCAGCACTCTCAGGTCTTCCTCTTCCTCAGCCCACCTGACCACCATGGCGTTTAGAGCCTTCAGCCACTCTGCCCCCGTTTGTGGGACTCCCTCCCTCTGGACATCCGTAGCATCAACACACTCTCCACTTTCATAACCCACCTCAAAACTCACCTCTGTCAAATAGTATTATTCAGTTTGACCCCGATCCACCTCGTCACACACATCCATCATTTACACCGAATTTTATTCACTGTAAACTTTGATTTGCTGTTTATTTTATGTGACTTTGTTATTTTCTCTGTCTTTGCCCTTGAGTCTCGTGAAAGGTGCCTATAAATAAATGTGTTAAAATAAAAGCACCATGTTGGTGTGAACACCTTCAACAACAAACACACGCACGTGGTTACGTTTAGCCAACACACACACGTGGTTACGTTTAGCCAACACACACACACGTGGTTACGTTTAGCCAACACACACGCACACACACACACACACGCACGTGGTTACGTTTAGCCAACACACACACGTGGTTACGTTTAGCCAACACACACACGTGATTACATTTAGCCAACACACACACGTGGTTACGTTTAGCCAACGCACACACGTTGTTACATTTAGCCAACACACACACACGTTGTTACATTTAGCCAACACACACACGTGGTTACATTTAGCCAACACACACACGTGGTTACGTTTATCCAACACACACACATGGTTACGTTTAGCCAACACACACACGTGGTTACATTTAGCCAACACACACACGTGGTTACATTTAGCCAACACACACACGTGGTTACGTTTAGCCAACACACACACACCTTAACTTTTGTTGTTGTCCCGCAGTGTTTCCACGTAGGGTGTCTGACGCCAGAAGTCACTGACTTTCAAAGACTTCAGAGTGAGACGAGGTTGTACAGACACACAGCTCTAACAGACCATCAGATGTTTCCAGTACCCTTTAAACAAACTGTTACTCTCTTACACGTCCAGCAGACACAAGCAACATGAACATGCCGTCTGATGAACGTCTGATATTTACCTCTTCTAGCTCCGGTTTGGTCTCCACCAGCTCCTGTTTCTTGTTGTTATTTCCTGTTTGGTTGTGCTGCAGCCTTCAGACAGTTAATACCGTTAAAAGTTCTTTGGGACATAAATCAGATTTGTGTGTTTTTGTTATTTAAAAATACATTCATCCTCATAATTATAATACATCTGCATTTCACATGAAACAAAGACATCTTCGTTTTTTTTCTGCGGTTTATTTCTGTACATATGCCACAGAGTCTGGAGTCTGGAGATTACTGGGGCCAAATATATCCCTCAGGAAAGGGCCATTAAAAGTTACTTCTTGCCAGGGCAGCAGTTAAAAATCCAACTCGTAGTAGCAGCAGATCAGATGGATTTTATGGCAGAGTACACAGTTATTCTCACAAAATTTTACAAGACAACTTAAAAATGGTCCTGTTAGCAGGAAACCTCTCTGCAGCATGTTGTGGCTCTGTCACAAAAAACGAGGCGTGTATTTTTATTCTCCTCTGAAACCAGCTGTCTATCGAGGCAGCGATCGGTCGAGATCTGAACTTTACTGAGCACACTTTCTAGCTGTTGTTGTTTCCTGTCGTGAGGCGGATCCTGAAAATGGTAACAGACGGATCACAGAAGGGAGGAGTCAGTTTATAGTCCCGGTCTGCATCCATTGAGTCAGACAAACGTTTGGCTAAATGATGACCTGCAGCATGAGACCAACAAACAGATAATTATCACAAACTCTACAGTTCCCAGAGTCAAACCTACTGCACACCTCCTGCTCAGCAACAGCAGCAGACAGAGATGGAGGCTCAGTGTTGAACACAGTGAGGCACTGAGTAGCTGCAGAGACAGATCTTCCCTCAGGAGCTGCTGGAGACCAGGACAGAGACGGAGGGTCAGAGAGACAGAGTCACCGCTCTGAATGAATCTTAATGCCGCTGTGTGTCTGCTGGCTGCATGGACACACAACTGCTCCTCACACTGTCAACACTTCACTATTCATTTATAATAAAACTCAGTTAACATGACTGTAAGTTTCTGTGACTTTAACCTGACCCCTGATACGAGACAGATTCAGGTGACAGTTCATTTATCTGCTCTGATGGTCGTCATGACGAAACAGTGTCACTGCTATCAGTTCATAACAATTAGACTTTTCCCATTCTTCCAACAGGACATGAACGCATCAGTTTTCACCTGTTTGTTTCCTGTATGAAACCTGTCGTGCTCCACTAGTGACGCATGTCACATGATGTTACATGACATCAGTAACAGCGTCACACATTAGCTGCTGCATGAAATTAAAGAAATAAAGCTGTGTTTTACAGACGCCGTCAGTTTATTGTGAAAAAGACTGTATCTGTGTAAGGAGCAGAAACTGTCCACTTCCTGTGAAAACACACGTTTATTTTGAAAAGACATGAAGCATGTAACAGGCATAAATGAACAAGCTGCCTCTGAACATCCAAACTGATGCAGGAGGAAACAGACAGCGTCATATTTAGACGTGAAGGTGACAGAGCGGCGGTGTTTGACGAGTTGGGATCAGGCCGTGTTATTTCCTCTGACGGATGCGTCCAGTCGTCCTCCTGTTCAGACAGACTCACAGCCAACCAGCTCACTTTGAGCCAATCACAGCTGTTTATCTGATATGGTGCGGGTTCATTTATGATGATGGCTGACATCCTGTGAAGCCTTCATGATTAATGCAGAATCAGTGATGACGTCAGTTTTGGCTCGCACACCCTCACGCCAGGGTCACTGCAGCAAGCACAGAGCATGTCTCCAAACAAAATGGACGTAGCTACTGTGACATCACACATTGGTTTGTGGACTCCTGTTTTGAAGCCTTGAGTTCGGCATTACAGCCGTCACCATCTTGGTTTTTTGGAGCGGTGACCATATTTGGGTGAGAGGGTGGAGGAGTGGGTTAGGGGTGGATCTGCCGGACTCAAAGAGGCCCCGCCCCCTTAATGATGTGTAACTTTAAGTCTTAATGAAATATAAACAGCTGAGTGTATATAAAGATTCAGTTGAAATGATCTCCAGAGACCAAACAGGTGTAAACATGTTGATTTCTACACGTTAACATGGCGGTCTGTGGGGACGCACTCTAGTGGACATTAGAGGAACTGCAGGTTGATGCTCTGCATGAACAAGCTGATGGAGGTCAAAGCTGAACACAGTTTATAGCTGTTTGACCTGGGATAGTTTGGTTTGGTGACTTTTTTGGTTGTTTCCCTTTTGTTTTAGTTATTTTGTCTCTGCGTCTCTTTGCAGTTGTATTGTGTCTCCTTGAGTCTCTTTTGTAGTTATTTCGAGTCTCTTTCTGGTCAGTCGGGGTCAAATTGAGTGATATTTTGTGATATTACGCGTCGGTCGTATTTCTATGCAGATCTATATGGTACACAGGGCCGCGCTGTGTTATGGCTGCTGAGGTATTACATGAGGGGATCGGTACAACAGGGTCTACGTGACCTGACAGGAAATGAGCTGTGAGTACAGGCGTCACCGCAGAGGCCAACAGTCAAGACAGGAGTCGATACGGTGAAGTGTTTCCTCTCTGCTGACCATAAACACAGACATATAAATATATATTTATATTTGCAGTGATAAACACACGTCTAAAAGCATCAGGCGTGCCTTCAGCTGCAGCGTGCCATCAGCTGCGGCGTCCTCACGCCGTTCCCACGACTCTCAGCACCAACATGAATAATGACAGAGGACGCTCTGCGCTCGCCTTTGTTTCCACTGACATTTACTAACTCAGTTTCTCACTGAAGAAAAGATGCAACAAAATTAATCAGATATTTTTTAAATGTCAAACAGATCTGTGGTAAATGTGCTTATTAACCATGGTTTTATTTTGATTTCCATATTCAGACATTATTAGAAAGCATCAAACACACACCTCCCTCTGCACCCTCAGAAAACACACCTTTGTCTCTTTGTTTGAGACGATCTTTAAAAGTCAGACACACAAGAAACATGACAATGAATCTTTCACATCAGTCATCATAAATCAGCTGTTCAGCAGCAGGAACCTGAGCCGTTAAAGTCTTAATAAATGAAAATTCATTTTCACCTGGTCGCTTATTTTCCATCACATAAAACCAGATTTGATTATTTCTTTGTACTTTTATATCAAGTCCAGCTCTGTTCTTCTCTTTGACGACACTGTGTCTTTAATTAACTTAATACAGTAAAAAATCCATCCCAGGCCTTCATCAGTCCCAAACCTCTGACTCCTCTTCTTCACCCTCCCAACATCCATGATCTGAAATCAACACCAGCATCATGTCTTGTTTCCCTGGCGTTAGCATGCAGCTACATGTAGATGACATGTTTCCCTGATGTTAGCATGCAGCTAAATGTAGATGTCATGTTTCCCTGACGTTAGCATGCAGCTACATGTAGATGACATGTTTCCCTGACGTTAGCATGCAGCTAAATGTAGATGTCATGTTTCCCTGACGTTAGCATGCAGCTACATGTAGATGACATGTTTCTCTGACGTTAGCATGCAGCTAGATGTCATGGTGCCCTGATGTTAGCATGCAGCTACATGTAGATGACATGTTTCCCTGACGTTAGCATGCAGCTACATGTAGATGTCATGGTGCCCTGGCTTTAGCATGCAGCTACATGTAATTGACATGTTTCCCTGACGTTAGCATGCAGCTACATGTAGATGACAGTACCCTGAGCAGTACCTGTACCCCCTGCAGTACTCCACAGTACTCTGAGCAGTACCTGTACCCCCTGCAGTACTCCACGGTACCCTGAGCAGTACCTGTACCCCCTGCAGTACTCCACGGTACCCCGATCAGCACCTGTACCCCCTGCAGTATGCAGTTTCTCTGACGTTAGCATGCAGCTACATGTAGATGTCATGTTTCTCTGACGTTAGCATGCAGCTACATGTAATTGACATGTTTCCCTGACGTTAGCATGCAGCTATATGTAGATGACAGTACCCTGAGCAGTACCTGTACCCCCTGCAGTACGCCACAGTACCCTGAGCAGTACCTGTACCCCCTGCAGTACTCCACATTACCCTGAGCAGTACCTGTACCCCCTGCAGTACGCCACAGTACCCTGAGCAGTCCCTTTACCCCCTGCAGTACTCCACGGTACCCTGAGCAGTCCCTTTACCCCCTGCAGAACCCTCCGTACCCCTGTTTGATGAACCCTGGACTGAAGCGTGTCTGGTGACCTCTGGTTACAGCGTCACACTCAGCAGCCAAGTCAGTAGTAAAATCTTTGGTCTGCAAACAGCTGATTATGAGGAAGGACTCGTCTGTGGCTTCACTGTTTTCTACATACAGAGAGGTTTGAAATGAAGTTTGAAATGAAACACTTTATATGGTTAATAAGTAAAATAAATGTGTGTGCGTGTCCAAACTAAATCCACAGATGTGCTGAAAATGAGCCGTTTTAAAGGAGCTGGCACTTTTCCTGAAACAAAGTCGTTAGTGTTGAGCTGAGTGAAATTTACACTGACTCATGGTCTGTGCTGGTTTATGGCTCGTTCCTCCGGCCAGGAAGTGATCCTGCAGGGAAACTCTGTTTCTGTCAGACGTTCACGGTCACTTCCTGCTGCTGGTGATGTCACAGAATCAGACTGAACACAGAGCTGCATCTGATCTGTTCATCAGTCCTGTGAGTGTCTGACCCTGATGGACAGGAAGTAGCCTCGTTACCTACGCAGTGATAGCCACGGCCAGAGGCATTATGTTTCTGGGTTGTCTGTCCATCCATATGTACGTGTGTCCCATTCTTGTGAACATGATATCTTTACAATGCTTTGAGGGACTTTGCTTAAATTTGGCAGAAAAGTTCAGAGACTGACTGGTTTTTGAAGGTCAAAGGTCAGTGTGACCTCACAAAACATGATTTTGTCCATAACTGAAGAATTCATTCACTAATTCTGACCAAACTTGACACAAATGTCTAACAGGATAAAATAATGTAGGTCAAAAGGTCAAAGGT
>NC_065511.1:44356323-44361323 GCF_006386435.1 Epinephelus moara
CGGAGTCATACAACCACGGGGTGGACTGGTGGGCGGAGTCATACAACCACAGGATGGACTGGTGGACGGAGTCATACAACCACGGGGTGGACTGGTGGGCGGAGTCATACAACCACAGGGTGGACTGGTGGGCGGAGTCATACAACCAGGGGGTGGGCTGGTGGGCGGAGTCATACAACCACAGGATGGACTGGTGGGCGGAGTCATACAACCAGGGGGTGGTGGTACTTCCAGTTGTTCTTCCACCTTTAAGTAAAACTCCAGTCTGTGTTGGGGGAGTGATTGTGACGCTGCTGTGTCGGACAGGACTCCAGTGAGGAGAGAGTTTTTGGTCTTTGTTCAATTAAAGGTCAGAAATAAAATATCTGTTGCAGCAGCAGAAAAAAGGATGAAGAGATAAAAGTCTGCAGATAAAATAAGATGTTAAAGTGTTAAAGGTTTATCGCCGTCGTCTCTGCTGCTGTCCGACTTAAAGGTTTCATAAACTTTCCAAAGTGAAGTACAACAGCTCCATAAAGTTAAACACATTCTGTCTGTAGCTGAATTTCCTTTTTACCAAATGTTCTGTTCAGCAGTGGAAACGTACCGTGTGTTTAATATGGTTTATATACACTCAGAGTTAAAGGAGCTTCTCCTGTTGGCTGAAATGTCTCTGAACAGATTCATGATATCAGGAGACAGAAGCTGTAGATGATCTCTGCTGTGGAGAAACGATGAATGAAGCCATATGTGGAGACGAGTCCACAGCAGAGAGGAAGATGAGCTGCACGAGTGCATCAACAAGTGTCTACAGATGTTTTAATGAGCTTCGACACATCTCTGTCATGTTTCGGTTCTGCAGTCGATAAACATGTGATGCTGAAAATAAATGTGTCAAACTGATGTTTTTCTAACGCTGCCTGAAACATGTTTGATCACATAAACTCTACACACTGTGTGACATCATCATATGAGATCATGTGACTCAGTTATCAGTCAAAACATTCACCTCGTTACCAAGCACGACGCTCAGTCATCAGAGACATTTGTATGATTCATATTTATCATGTCAACATTTCTACAGTGATGTAGCTCAGACTGTTGCTGAGCTCAGTGTAACGACACATTTTATTTTTTTATTTAACCTTTATTTAACCAGGCAGAATCATTAAGAACGAGTTCTTATTTACAATGATGGCCTGACAAGAGGCACAAGCTTCTTGAGGGGGAGGGGAGAGAGGGCTGTGAAAGAAAAAGGATTGGTTAAAAAGACGGTAGCACAGCACAGAGCACAACTATACAGACATGTAGCAGGACATCAACAGAGACAGCACACACGCATGGCTATGCGGACAAATAGATCATCATCATCACATCAGGACGTTTCCTGTTTGAAAAAACACAATCAGGAGATTTAAGTCAGAACATGATGTTTCAGTGTGTCTGATCTGAACTCGTCAAACCAGCTGTGCGATGAAACATAACGGACGTAAACATGTGCGTTGTGATGACATTCGAAGCTCAGCTGCCTGTTGAGTTTTGGTGAGGACGGCTGAGTGTGAGGCGGCCGCAGATAGAAACTCATCCTCACTGTGACCTCGTCACGTGTCCACGTTTGGTCATGGACTTTCCACGTCCACATATGGCGTCCAAGGTACCCTGGGTGTGTTGGTTGTTGACGTTCTGGGACGCCGTGTCAACTTCAGCCTGTTACATGCATTGTCTGTTTTCAAAATACACTTCTGTTTTCACAGGAAATGTACAGTTTGAATACAGTCTCTTTCAAAATAAATTACATGCTGCATTAACTTCAAGATTGCAGGTGATTTGAATTAGTCAGAGAGAGCAGCGTGGTCTGGTGCTGAACCTGAGTTATAACAGTAACTTCATCAGTTGTAGCGTGGCTCAGTGCGTCAGCCTGGACGTCTGCAGAGGTTTGTCAGCTGTGACGGACTCGGATGACGGAGGATCTGGTCTAATAACAATTCAGATTTATTTTGCTGCACGTTCGGTCCACGCTAACTCAGACTTGTGTCCAGGAGCTGAGACCTGACGTGAGATTTGATCGTAGCCTCCGCGCACGTCCATATTGATTGGCGCTACAAATGCAAAAACTTCAGCTGCAGATATTTGTACGAAATCTGGTGAATATTTTAAACTACACCCCTGAAGCACAGCCCCAAAATGTTTCTGCAGTTGACCAACAGGAAGTGACAGTTTTTCCAGAGAAGAGCGCGGCCTGGTAGAGATTTGTTCGTCAATGAACGAGCGTCTGTCCGATCGTCATAAAACCTGTTGGTTATCTTTAATGAAGGTGTGTGAGGTCTGACTCTACACAGCGTTCAGGTTTTAGAGGTCCGTGCTGGTTTGGACGCTGGAACATTTCATGGCTAAATTTGTGATTTGTTTTACAGTAAATTGCTCCTGTTGAGAAGACTTGAAATGACGACTGGCTGTGAAACAACATAAAAAGCAGTTTTCAGATCCAGACAGTTGGCAGCTCGTCATGACTCACACAGGTTCGATACTGTGCAGACGGATCAGTGTTTCTGAGCTCTGTGTGTTCGTGGTGTAATTGCTTTAATTGTTTTCATTGTTTTCTGCAGACGTGTCTCTGCTTCTGGAGAGATCTCATCTCCCCACAGGATTTCTTCACCTGGATCTGGATCAATAAATCAATTACCCAGATTCCCCTTCAGGGTTAATAAAACATCTCAACAGGAATCAATCATTCAGGGATGATAATGCAAAGAGCAAAGTGGTCATGTTTTATTGGCTCTGACATTATCTTGACATTTTATGGACAAACTACAACTACAGTGTTGTGCTGCTCTGCAGCAGCGCTGGCTCTCTGCTGACGGGAGCTGTGTCTAACCTTTGTGTGGGAAAACTGATATTGAGGGCTGGAAGATTAGGCTTTTAATAACAAGGCCAATATTTGACTCCAGACATTCGCTGCACTGCAAAAAAACATCAATATAGCCGGTCATTAAACAAATGGTGAGCGGAAAAAAATAGCTCTCGGACCAGTTCCCACTCCAGAGGCCCGGCAGACGGACGCAGTAAAACATTTAATCACCGCTCTTTAAAAGCTCAGAGATTTATACACCCCACACTGTAGAAGGCTGCAAATGGTGCCATGTGATCTGTTTAAAATACCGCCCTTGATCCGCCGGGGGCAGGAGGGCTTCTCCGGCTCCTTCTGTAACGTGACTCGCTGTTTAACTGCCCACCAGTGATGGAGAGAGGGGGAGTTAGTGAGCCAGCAGGCAGCCGAAGGTCAGCCCAATGTGAGCTGCCGAGCCTGGCTGGTAAACATCCCCGGGGAGGGGGGTAAGAGGCCGCTTACCCAGCCTCGACCCGAGCCCACCGGGTGCAGCTCCTTCTCCCACCAACCTCATCACTCCCACTAAAAAATCATTCTCATTTGTTATTCACATGCCCCGAAGGGCCCAGCAGCTGCCGATCGACTTCCTCTCTGCACCACCTTTCTGACTGCAGCTGGTGGGTGGATGAGCGGATGTTAATGCTTCTCTGTGAGAGACCTCGCTCCACCTTTGATCATAAATTTCACTACTTTTACTCTCAGAATAAAAATGCCATCGGAATCAGACACTGTGTTTCTGTGTGACCTTGTGAGGTGAGACTCTCTGTGTGTCGCAGTGATGAAGGTCCTCAGCTGTCTCGCCATGTGTCATTTCTGCGATTGTTTACTTGGCTTTGATGGATATGACGCTGTAATCCTTGTGACAAACAGGCCGCTGCGGTGAGCCCGCGGCCGCTCCTCGCGCAGCCGCTCGTTTGCACGGCGCTCTGATGTAAGCGGTTAAGACAAAGCCCGGATGACAAACACATGACGAGGTCACTGGAAAACAGCATCGAGACATCTTCTGCACTGACAGGCAGCATGAATGAGAGCCATTGTTCAGTTACATGAGAGGAAACCACTGCCTCCAGTCCTGGCGTCTGCCGCAGTCAACACACGGTCATCATCCTGATGAAGATGATGATGAAGATCGGAACAAAACAGCTGAGATAAAAACAAAAAGAGGTCGTCGAGGTCGCAGTCGAGTCCCGAGTGCAGATGGGACAGAAGCAATAACACAGCTAATGTTGATCATGTGACAGCCGCCACAAATAAATCTGTGGACGGAAACACCGCAGGGACAAAAAACATGTGTCACACTTTCCTTCAAAAACTATAAACAGGTTTCATCAGGGTGTCAGACTATTAACTTCTTTTAATCATGTGTTTAAATTCCATTATTTTGCTTTTGGAAACAGTTTTGAAGTTCATGTTAACGACATGAAACAGTTTTCACTGTGTTTTCATCGGCAACAAAATGAATTTAAATAAACTGACTCTGAATTTGAAACACTTCACAGAGCTGATTCTGTCAGATACACTGTTTGTTTGTTTGTTTGTTTGTTTGTTTGTTTGAAAGGATCCCACTGTGTCAGTTAGCATATGGAAATGATGAAACCATTTTAAAACGTCACAGAGAAAAGTGTCAGCGTCAGGTGTGAACTGCCTGGTCTGAGCTTGACTCCAGCCAGCCGGCTGATGATGTCACCTGACACCGACGTAGTGCTTTTATTTTGAAAGAGACTGTATGCAAACTGTACATTTCCTGTGAAAACAGTCACAGAAGTGTATTTTGAAAACAGACAATGCATGTAACAGGCTGAAGTTGACACGGCATCCCAGAACGTCAACAACCAACACACCCAGGGTACCTTGGACGTCATATGTGGACGTGGAAAGTCCATGACCAAACGTGGACATGTGACGAGGTCACAGTGAGGAGTCACTTCTGGCTCCAAAAAACTAAGATTGCGAACTTGAGCTTTTAAAACAGGAGTGCACAAACTAACGAGTGATGTGACAGAAACTACGTGAACTATTTTTACAGTCTGAGTTGGAGAAACTGATGGTGTTGGTGGAGGAGAGGAAGCTCCGCCTTTTAGAGACGTTTTCTTCTTAATTATTTAAAATGAATTATCAATTCAAATGAATTATT
>NC_065511.1:44366323-44369497 GCF_006386435.1 Epinephelus moara
TACTGTTCTTCCAGTTTACTGAGCTCAGTTTCAGCCTGTCGTCTCTCAGAATAATAGAAACACATAAATCAATCCGCACTGAGCGTGTGCATCAGGCCGGCTCCTGGGTGAATGTCATGAGGTTCCTCAGGATGTGTTCAGTCACACGGACGTTAACCACATGCTGTGTTTTAACCTCAGAGGAGACGCTGCAGCTCACAGTGTGCGTCCTTCAGCCGGAGGAGTTCAAACTGCAGCGTCAGCAAAGTGTCCACTCTGCTGGAGCGTCCTCGAGTCGCACACTGACGCTGTGATTCACACTGACACTGTGATTCTCTGTGACGCTGTGATTCTCTGTGACACTGTGATTCATGTGGAATCAATGACGTGAATTTATTATGTCAACCCTTCACAAACAAACACTGATGTCTGTGAATGATGTCACAGTTGTGCTGTGGTTTACATCTATAGACATGTTGGCGTGTGGCCTGTCACCTGTTGGAGGATTAATCTGCCTGGTAACCAGAGTGAGGAGAGACCATCCAACATGTTATCATTTGTACCTATCACATGATCAGTCTGTGATCAGTGATCTACAGTTCTCTCCTGTGTGTGAGTGGAGGCTGCTGACGATGTCTAAAGTTGTGTTTGTGACATTCAGAGCATTAAACAGCAGAACACTGTTATCTGTCACATGAAGAGAGTCAGGCTCAGATCAGACAGAGCGACAGACGCTGCTCTGAATGAAGAGAATCAGCTTCTCTGTGGTTTGTTGTGGTCGACGGTCCAGATGTGCATGTTAGTGCACGTGTGTGTCCCTCTGGCTGACTCCGGCGCAGCTCTGCACTGAGCTCACACAGCACTTACTGCTGGTCTGGTGACAGTGTTGTGGAAGTGTAGCACCCACCCTCCAGTGCCCCCCTCACTCCTGATTTTCACTATTGTTTATATAAAATTGTTGATTAGTGCAGGTTTAAAGGGATAGTGCACCCAAAATGAAAATTCAGCCATTATCTACTCACCCATATGCCGAGGGAGGCTCAGGTGAAGTTTTAGAGTCCTCACATCACTTGCAGAGATCCAAGGGGAGAGGAGGTAGCAACACAACTCCACCTAATGGAGGCTGACGGCGCCCCAGATTCAAACGTCCAAAAACACATAATTGAAACCACAAAATATCTCCATACTGCTCGTCCGTAGTGATCCAAGTGTCCTGAAGCCCCGACATAAAAAGTTGTTTGTGTTGCTACCTCCTCTCCCCTTGGATCTCTGCAAGTGATGTGAGGACTCTAAAACTTCACCTGAGCCTCCCTCGGCATATGGGTGAGTAGATAATGGCTGAATTTTCATTTTTGGGTGCACTATCCCTTTAAACGGTTGTATGACTCCGCCCACCAGTCCAGTGTCTCTGACAGTCTCCATGTCGTGCAGACGAAGGGTTAAAACAGACTTTGTGATCTTGTTATCTCCAGCCGTCGAGCCATTACGTCCTAATCAGGACTGAATGATCTCAATATAGATAATATGGTTATAAAATGATCTGTGGGCTTCTGATTGTTCTGAGCCGTCGTCCTCTGAGACGTGTGTGTGTGTCTGGGGCTGAGAGGAATCACTCCACCATGACTCTGTGAGCGCAGAGACAAACCTGCTATGCTGCAGTAATGAGACATTTGCAGCAGCAGGAACCAGATCTGATACCTGGACCATAATGAAACAGTTATGATCCTCAGATTGTGAGCTTTGGGAAATAAACACAAGAAGCATTTGTTATCTGGAGCTAATCAAATAATAATGATGATGAGGAAGCAGCTTGATGTCTCCTGATAACAGAGTCATAACCTCCAGATAATGGACATAAAACATTATTAGCAGGAGCATCCACAGCTGCTGGGGATAAATACGCTTCCACACCATCACTAAGATGATCATATTATTACTAGTCGGAGCAGTGGTAGTAACGCTGGAGCAGACGGAGCTTAACGACCATATGCTTCAGTTTGATGGCTTCACACAGGATCATTGGTATGCAGCCGTGGAAGGTATCATCTGTGTGTGTGTGTGTGTGTGAGGCTGGGTGTGTGTGTGTGTGTGTGTGTGAGTGTGTGTGTGTGTGAGAGGCTGGGTGTGTTGGCAGTGACAGACACAGGATTCATTTGTCCTGAAGCTGACCTTCTGACTTTCACTCACATGATAAACAAACAACCAAATCTCTGCTAATCTTTGTTTGGTTGGAAAAAACCTGCTGGGGATTATGAATCCCAGTGTTGGATTAAGATCACAAAGACAGCAGAGACACACAGCGCAGCTCTGATACAGCCAAATGGCTCGACATGTTTCCAGTCTGTCCTTATGGCGGCTCGCTCTGTGGAGTCACCACGTCTCCGCTGTCAGCTGGGACCGACGAGCACGTTCACGTTTAAATCACTCTGTGCATCAGGACAGCTATATGGACGCTGCAGTCTGTGTCAACATGTTTCAGCTCTGCTCAACATTTGGTCTGAAAAGAAACAAGCAGAAACATCCTCCATTAATCTCTCTGATGTTTATGTCAACTGGTGAAATATTCACAGCTCAGTAGCGCCTCCTACAAAATGTATACGAAGCTGGTTTCACCCTTGTGTATGAAACTTGCTCGGCACATGTGACATCACAGGACGTACAGAACAGCCTCTCGAAGCCAAACAGTAAACCAGTGGTTCCCAACTGTTGGCTCGCGGTCCAAAACTGGTACGTACGTTAACAGACTCCTCCCTCAGATTTAATGCAGCCGACTCAGATCCTGTCTGAACCATCTGAAGACCTTCAACATTCAAAGTTGGTGAAAGCTTGAGTTTTCGTTGAGCGGCGAGGCGGTGGTGGTGCGGTGAATTTTGATGTTTCAAAACCACACAGAAAGTTTATTTTGGTGTCACTCACTCTGGACTTTAACTCTTTGTTGACTGAACTCACTTCTCTTCTCGTCACCCGAGCTCAGCTGATATATGGCTGGTTGGAGATCATAGATATATATACGTAGATGCCGCATTCAACGGCTCTCGTCATTGGAGCAATACGTCAACGCGGCCGCCATCTTGCCCAGGTGGAGCCGTGCTGCCTAATGCATGTATGTCTATTGAGGCAGGAGACTATTTATGATTAAAATCATCATTACTCGCTGAATTCTCAACTGATTTTCATGCGGTTTGGTTTGTTACA
>NC_065511.1:44370138-44379211 GCF_006386435.1 Epinephelus moara
TCTTACCTGTGGAATGTTATTCCCTTCTGCTTGGTTTTAACACTTCTCTCGTTCGTACACCCAAATGCAGAGCAAAAATGTGGCATTTTTGCCGAGTCTGACACGGGTCTGAACCGGTCAGAGCACCTAGGCAAGATGGCGGCGGTATTGAGGCAGCCCACAAGCCAGGGTGCGGCATCTATGTATATATATCTTTGGTTGGAGATGAGCCAGGCCTGCGCAGATTTGATCACAAGTGATCGGCGCACAATGCATGCTGGTTAGTTTTGTTTCCGACTTCATCCCAGCTCATTCTGACGTCATACAAAAGTGGACGGCGATAATCTCGTGAGAGCGAGTCGGGCACAGTTTGCTCTGCAGTTGCTCTCCACTGACTGCAACACCTGGAGCATGATGGGAAACACCTGGCTCTCACCTGATCTAACAGCTGATTGGTTCAGATGTTGACTCAACATGATGACGTTTTATATAAACTTTTTATTTTGTTGAATTTCAGAGATTTAAATTTCATTTGTCTGAAACTGACACAAGTCTGATAATACTTTGATAATCGACATCAGATCTGACAGGATGTAAGTGTTTCAGTGACTTCCTGTACGGACTGACAGCTGTCAACATGTCAGTGGGACCATAAAGTGTCTCACGCTGACCGTTGTCCTGTTCTCACACCTGTTCATCAACATGCACCAAACCTCCATAACTAAAGCTGAACTTCAGCACTTTAACTTCATTCTTAACTGAACCATCCTGATGATCAGAGTTCATGTTTCTGTCCTGTTGATCACAGACTGCAGAAGATGTTTAACGGCAGATAAAGACTTGATATGATTCATATTTCACAGTCCTCACCTGATGAGATTCACCACATGGCACCATAACAGAATAACTCTGTCACCGCTCTGAGCTCAGGTTCACTAACACAACACATTACCATACAGCACACACACACACACACACACACACACACACACACACACACACACACTCTCACAGATCCAGAGGGGGAAGAGACAAAGTGCACGTTATTTCAGTCCATTTGCACACAGCATCAATCCAAAGCAGCTCGTACTGTAAATCCCCAGAGGAGCAGCACTGAGACATTTACATTTATTAATGACAGGCAGAGCTGAGCTGAGCCTGCCGGTAAACACAGGTACACACTCTCTCTGGTTTCTGTGAGCAGACGAGACTCTGAAGCCTTGAGGAACGTTGTCATCATTATGCTGCTTTCACTGTTCCCTCTCCGTTCTCCAGCTTTCACTGCTCCGGCTCCCTCAAAGAGACCCATGAGACCAAACAGAAAACATATAGCTCGTGTGTGTTTCTCATAATTGGCTCTAAGGTGACGCAAGGCTCCGAGCCTCTGCAGCCGGCTCTGAAACAGGCTGTTTGAATTCAGCCATTGTGCTCACAGAGGCAGCTGTGGACGTGCTGCAGCGTGACTGTCAGGTCTGACTCAACCTATAGGCTGCAGGATCAGCTCGTCTCACGTCACAACAACATGTTTGGTATTTGGGCTACAGGCCTCGAGCACGATGCAAGACCTCCACAGAGTGTGCTGAGGTCCAGTTTGTCCTGTGACTGCATCAACAGCAGCTTCATCATCATCATCATCATCATCATCATCATGACCTTTGTCGGTGTTGTCGGTTGGTGCACGACCCTTTCTGAGCAGTTAGAGACGACAACAGGAGCCGCTCATTTAAATCAGACCCTGTATGTGATGAAGGACTCCCACTCTGCTGATGTCTCCTCATGTACAGACACTGAACCTCCCACACACTGTGACCTCTGAGTGTGTGAAGTTGTCCCAATATTTTTTTTAAGAAATGTAAAAAAAAAGTTGATAAAATGTCCGAAAAATATTGAAAAACATAAAAAGTCTGAGAATAATCTTTAGTTTTGTGGGCACTCTATACTGCGGTGTGTGTGTGTGTGTGTGTGTGTGTGTGTGCAGGTGTCTCACCTGGCAGCTGAAGCTCCGCCTCTATTTCCTTCCATGCTTCGTCCTTCTCTCCTCGATCATGGTCAGAGCTGGAGGACACATCACGAGGCTTCACAAGGTTTTCCTCACATTTCTTTTAGTGCTTTAGTTTTGCCTCCATGGCGAGCTGCTATCAGTCCATTTGATAGGCTCATTCCATGCTGCATTTCTATTGGTTGGTTCGTAGACGTAGGTGGTGACAGCAGTCTCTGATTGTGTGAGGTAGGACCACCGTGTTAGAGCCACGCCAAAGATATCAACACGCTTCTTTACCGCTGGTCGTCTTCAGTCTGGGACAGATCAGAGTCACACTGTGTGTAATCTCTCAAGACACATTCTGCAATTTACATTGTAAAATCTGTCGGCAGCCCTGTGTGAAAGACGACTAGAGAGGGGGGGAGGGCGGGGCTTTGAGTTTGAACGATGCTGCACTTTAGCCAATCACAATGGAGGAGGCGTGGCCAAGACGTGCAGGTGTCCCCAAGAAATGTGTACCTACAGAAACAGCAAGCTCCGGGTCCATAGCGACTGCTCCACCCAAAACGCCGTCTTGTCAACGTGAAAAACAAAAAAAATTTTCCAGCAGATGTCTGAGTTACAACATGGTTGAGCTAACTGGAGTAGTTTCATGTCGTATCCGACAACGGGAGGCTTTTAACAGATGACGTCCTGATGTTAGCTTTGCTAACTGTCCCTGTCAGCTGCAGCCACTGATGCTTTCTAGACATCGTGATTTCACAAAACTGAATAAATACCACACCAGCCTTTATCTTCTGAATCAGCTGGTGATGATGATGATGATAGACAGCGGTGGCCTCAGTGACTCTCTGGTCTCTGGCCTTCATCTCCTGAATTTCCCTCTCAGTCAGTCTCAGTGTCAGAATGCTGCTGCTGATGATGATGATGATGACTCAACACACTGCTCTGTTATTAAAGGAACATTTTGACACTGAATACATTGATTCACTGTCTTCCTGAGTCAGATGAGAAGAGTTACATCACTCCAGTAGGTGGTTAGCTTAGCTTAGTTTAACTTAGCTTAGCTTAGCTTAGCTTATTTTAGCTTAGCCTAGCCTAGCCTAGCTTAGCTTAATGAAACAGGGATACAGGTCGGTCTCTCCGAAAGTCACAAAGTCCTTCTGTGGGCATGTCTACAGGTCACTGACTCAACTGTTGTATCCTGTTAGTTTAATCACTGTGTTCCACATCATCCGCAGTGGACTGCAGTAAAGCCACGCCCCCTTTTTAAACAAACATGGCCGACTGTGGGGCGAGGAGGAAGAGTGAGAAATCATTTTGTTAAAGTTCATAATCTGTGTTCAAAGTAAAGATGAGATGTTTTATTACTGACACACATCAAAATATCATAAAAAAGATTTACAGCTTTTACTTGACCATCACATGAAATACTGTTTCAATATTAAAATACTATTTGATTTAATTTGCTGATGATACAGTTTATAAAACATCTTATTGATTATGTCCACAGATTATTGATTCAGGAGCCACAAACTGAGGACATGCTGAGTTATGATGATGAGCGCGATATGAAATACGTATATACACAAAGTGTTTAAGAGCATGACTTTGTTCATCGATATGAGTTCATCATTCAGTCAGTCATTCATTCATTCATGAGTTAACTCTAAATCAAAAATAAACTTCTGATGAAAAACGTGTTAATATCATTTTTACTATTATTTGATTTCTGAGTTAATATTCTTCCTCCGCTGGAATGGACAGGAAATAAACACGTAATAAAATATCTTAATTATTATTATTATTATTATTTTATTTTATTTTGCTAATGATTTATGAGTTTATTTAGTAAAAATCCACCATTACAATTTATTTATTTTTTTTAACTTAATCAGGCTTTAATGGGTTAATGGCTCGTGCAGAGTTTCAGTAGCTGAGCTAACTCCGGATTCAAAATCCCAAAAATGAAAAGTCTCTAACAGTGTGTGGACGGATCAGTCACCAACACTGTGAAGTTAAAGGACCAGATAATCACGACTGACGTCCTGCAGAGGAGCCGCTGTGTGATGAAACATGTGACTGACACGTGTCAGTAATGATGGCCGCCTCAGTCACAGGTCGTGTTTCCTTCATTATAAAACTCAAATGTTTTTCAGCTCCAGATTTTATTTTTACTTTTTGATTAAAAATGTCGACTGTGTTTATTTCATACAAAACAACAGTCTGAAAATGAGTCAGCTGCCTGTCGCTTTAAACAACAGTGACATCACTGGACTCATCTGACCCTCTGTGAGAAAGGCAACAAACATTTTTCCCAAAATGTCAAACTAATCTTTTAACAACAACAAAGTCCTTCAGTAAAACAAACACAGCGGTTTTTATAGAGTATAATATTTGATCTTTGAATCTGTGGGACGGGAGTTATTTTGTCATTTCCTGTCTTCACTCAGCGCCTGTGAGCCGACGGAGGCCGCTGAACTCTCTGCTTCTTCCTGTTTTATCTCACGGAGACACACTTCGGCAGACACAGCCGAAGTGTCAGAACATTGGAACACAATAATTGGTTGGAGAGGTGCAGCGACGCTTTGGGCCGTCATCATCATTCAAACTGCTGCTCACTTGTTTGCATAGAGACGACCAGGCTGCAGCACAAACTTCCTCCTGCAGCACAAACAGCACTGAGCTCTCCTCTGGCACAGCACACACTTTAATACTTGTGTGCACACGGCTCTCACACACATGACGGAGGCTGAGCAGCAGCTAACGATGCTAACAGCGCTAACACCAGCATCATTGTGAGCTAATGGTGTGAACCCAGGCCTCAGGAACAGCCCCAGGATTCAAAGATGATTTCACACAGTGGCCAAAAGTGGAACTACAATGTCAATGTGCATCACGTGATGTCATGACCCCCACAAAGACTTCCTCATGGACTCAGACTGTGACAGAGACGCCTGTAAATGGAGGAATACATTTTCTGAGCCCCAGAAATGACTCGGAATTTAATCCATTTGGTCCGACAACATATTTCAAGCCTACAAGAGCTGCACGATGAAATCGTCTTATCCCCATTCAAGTTAGTGGAGAGCTAAACAGGAAGTAGCCTCTCGGCTGGCAGAAGTTAGCTGTTTGGACGCCATAAGTCTAAAGTGCGCTCGATGGGCCCCACGATGTGGAAGGTCAGGGAAATTTCTTACTGCAGAAACTGAGCTCTTTTTGACCTCATGCGCCACTGACCAACTTTTGTAGGTATGAACGAGGCCCCGCCTCCAACACTGATAGTTTCTTTATACATCTACGTGTTAACAACTCGCTCTTGTTCTGAAGTTGTCAACACCGCTGCTCGATCAGTGATTTCAGCGTCAGACACCGACATAAAAATCCATCCTTTTGCAGCGTCACTTTGAAACACAGTCAGAAAACAAGGTAACTTAAGGAGCTGCAGAGTCCCTGCAGGGCCGCGCTGAGGGGAGGTCGAGGGGTCCAACAAACCCTGGACTTTCACCCAGCAGCCCGCAGTTCACTTCCTGTATGACTGTTGCCCAAACCATGATGTTTGTTTCTAAACCTAACCACGTGCTTTTGTTGCACAAGGAAATGAACGTAAACACCAGGTGTTTCAATGACGCTGTGAGTTTATTTTGAAAAAGCCTGTCTGCATCTAACGAGCAGAAACTGAACCCTTCCTGTGAAAACAGAAGTTTATTTTGAAAAGACTCGATAAATGTGACAGGTGCAAACTGACACAGCGCCAACAACAGACCAGGAGACCGAGTGCGTCAGATGTAGACGTGAAAGACCACGACTGAACAGCCATATGTGAGGAGTGAGAATATGTTGGCGTTAACTGGAGAATGATGCGATGCTTCTGTGACAGTAAACCACCGTATGAGCACAGTGCAAAGCGCCTGCGTTGAGTTAGCCAGTGATAAACACACATGCACTATAACATGCACATGAGGCCAGACCACCACTAACCTAAGAGAAGCTCAGAAGACATCACACACACACACACACACACACACACAGAGGGAGCGTGACACCATTACTCCTCTGTATCTGTATCTGTATCTGTATCTGTATCTGTATCTGTATCTGCACAGAGCTGATGGTGTTTGCTGCTCTGAGTGTCACAGACTGAACCTTTAACGACACTGAGACACATTCGTACGTTCACAGTGGTGATGTCATAGAGCCAACATCCTCCTGTGGGTTACAGGTGTATCTGCTGCTGTAATGACACACTGAGCACCTTCAGCTGCCACCTGTTGGTCTCATTAGCGTTCAGCATCTGCAGCTGTGATGCAGCTGTGATGGTGTGACGGTGACTTCCTGTTGTTGAAGGGTTGAAATGTTCCTGACCATCAGAGAATCAGGAGCTTATGTATCTGATAGAGAACTACAGGATCCTGTTTGAGCCTCTCAGACAGACCAATCAGAGACAGCCTGTTAGCATCACGCTGTGTGTTGTTTCACAGTTTACTGCTCTGCTTATGTTGATTGTTCAGAGTCAATATGTCATCACGTGTCACCACGTGTCATCACGTGTCATCACGTGTCACCACGTGTCACACTGCGGCTCAGTTATGACTTTTAAACATCTCTTGGACGACAGTGGAGCTGGATGATGGCACAGAGGCTTCAGCTGTCGGCCTGTGAGCGCTCAGACGGTGCTCGTTATTCTGTTTCATTCATCGTTGGTTTAGGTCTCTGCAGAGAGTCGTTTGCAATAAGAACAAGATTCAAACGACTTCCTGTAACGATGGAGGCCATCTTTTGTTCACATGTTTAGGTTGAGTGAGTTTAAGAGGACCTCCGATCAGAGAAACACTCACATGGGTCATTTTGACGCGCACTGATGACTTCCTGTTTCCTGTTTAAAGCCCAGTTTATGTTTGGTCTGTCCCAGACTGAAGACGACCAGCGGTAAAGAAACGTGTTGATATCTTTGGCGTGGCTCTAACACGGTGGTCCTCCGTCACACCGTCAGAGAGGTTCAAGGATGGTCGTTGTCACGGTCTGAGATCAAAGACAGCCTGGGATCAAACTCTGACAGTGTGATGCTGTCACCACCTACGTCTACTGACCAACCAATAGAAATGCAGCATGACATGAGCCAATCAAACAGACAGATAGCAGCTCGCCATAGAGACCGAGCGCAATGTGTCATAATCTGAAAGCCACGCCCCCAAAGGGGAAACGAGACCCTTTCCCCTCACACTTTCCCCCTCTGTTTCCAGCCTGTTGAGTTTTCCCTCAGTCCAAATGCCTAAAAGTTGCTGTGTGGTGGGCTGCACGGCCAATAAAAACCCAGAGCTCATCTTTTATCAGCTGCCGAGCAGAAAAACTGAACCTTGTAGAAGACAAAAGTGGACACAGGCAATAAAACGTGAGGCTTCAACAGGGAAGAAATTGTGGGATCCTGACACTCTGTATGTCTATGTGTGCAGCTAACACTTTGTCAAACCCTCCAAATGTATTTGTTAGAGTAACAGTTAACTGTGTTTATGTATGTTAAGCTAAAGCATTGACAGTGTGAATGCAACTTCTGTTATAATTATGCCCAGCGCTCCGCGATTCAAGCAGTCCATTCCAGCTAGCTAGCAATTCAGTCGTGGAGACTTGAAGGCGCGGCTGCGGAGGCAGAATGACAGCGAACTAGCCAAGAAGTGGAGGGGAAAACGGGCCTCGTTTCTCCTTTGGGGGCGTGGCTTTCAGATTATGACGCGTTGCGCTCTGTCTCCATGGAGGCAAAACTAAAGCACTAAAAGAAATGTGAGGAAAACCTTGTGAAGCCTTGTGATGTGTCCTCCAGCTCTGACCATGATCGAGGAGAGAAGGACGAAGCATGGAAGGAAATAGAGGCGGAGCTACAGCTGCCAGGTGAGACACCTGCAACGAGCTAACACACACCCACATACACACACACACACGCACACACACACACACACACACACCACAGTGTTCCTCTGTCAATAATCTCATCAATCAATAATTAGTATTTTTGTATCGTAACATTTTATGTATTAAATATAATAATAATTTCAGCAGCCTGTAGTTTTTGGGGTCAGGTGAGTGAATCTGTCACCTGTTCATTTTAACAGCTCCTGTTTGTTGTTTATTTTGAACCATAAGTAAACAAATATAATAACAACAACAACAATAATAATAATAATAATAATAATAACAGAGTATAAACTGTGTACCAGATGAAGACAATAATATGTTAACATATATTTGTCTTCTCCCATGAAGTCAAACTTGTTTAAATCCTCCGTGCTGCGCTCTGATTGGCTCATTCCTGATGTTCAGGCATTCAACATCTGGAGAAAAGTGAGCCCGAGGTGGGCGGGGCGTAACTCTAAACCTCCAGTCGTGAGCCAATGAGAGAGGACCTGATCCTAACTTGGCTCTCTGATTGGACAGAGCTGCTGTCAGCCTGCCGCTGGGGGCGTGGCCTGATTGGCTGCTGAAGTGTTGTGATTGGAGTGAGTCTCCAGTCTGGTCTGAGCCGTGAGGAGCGTCTTTACCGCCGCTCCGCCGCTCCGGGATTTACTAACCGTTCACCGTTTACCGAGCACAACAAGAAGTCACCGTGACTTTACCGTGAGCTCACACACAGCTCCGCCCCCGGTGGGACCCTGCCCGGTGATTTACCGTCCGCTCGGTGGAGGAAACATCACGGTAAGAAGTGTTTGTGCTGTTTGGAGGGAGTTTACCGACGCTGCTGCTGCTGCTGCTGCGGCGGAGCGACTGGGGCTCAACACAGGCTGAGTTCCCTCTGCGCGGACACTAGATCACCACACACACACATCTTACTGTGTCACACACACCTTACTGTGTCACACACACCTTACTGTGTCATGTTACAGAGGTTCAGACCTGCACACTGATTTAAATCCACATTTCTGACACGTTTCTGAGCAAAAACTGCTCCTCAACAAACATCTCTGCTCCGCTGCTGCTGCTGCTGCTGCTGCCTGTCTCCCTGTGTCTCTGTGCCTGTCTCCCTGTGTCTCTGTGTCTGTCTCCCTGTGTCTCTGTGCCTGTCTCCCTGTGTCTCTGTGCCTGTCTCCCTGTGTCTCTGTGTCTGTCTCCCTGTGTCTCTGT
>NC_065511.1:44379220-44395543 GCF_006386435.1 Epinephelus moara
TGTGTGTGTGTGTGTGTGTGTGTGTGTGTGTGTGTGTGTGTGTGTGTGTGTGTAATTGAATTTGGACCCTGTGCTGTGATTTTCCAGCAGCAGCAGGCAGTGTTGGCTCGGACCTGTTTGTGCGCACAAACGGCGCGTAAAGCGGAGTGTGTTGTGATGTGGCGCAGATCAGGTGAAGAACGGGATGTGACGTCTTCAGGAGGAAACAGTGTGTCCGGTCACTGTGAGGCAGATCTGACCTGCTGAATCACTTCAGCTGCAGTTTGCTCTCAGAGCCAAACTCAGAGAGAAACGATGAGCTCATTGTTCTAACAGGTCTGCACACAGGCTGTGTGTGTGTGTGTGTGTGTGTGTGTGTGTGTGTTAGCTGCGATGCACCGACAGATCTGCTGTGTGTCTGTTGGAGGAGACGGTCCGAGCTCCTCACTCTTCATCCTCATCCTCATCCTCAGTGGGCCTGTGATCAGTCTCAGCCTGGGTTGCATCAGTCCTGAGTGTGTGTCCAGTTTCAGCCTCACAACATAACAATAGATAAATCCATCCTGTGCGCACACACACACACACACACACACACAGACCACACCATCACTCTGTACATGAGGGCGAAGCGTGCCCTCCTGCCTGACTCAAAGGCAGCCTCTTTGTCTCTGATGTGTTTGGAGCTTTGCAGAAGTTTTGGAGGCACATTAAAGATGCATGTGCAGCTGGAGGGAAACACCGGCGTGATTGAACAGTAAAGGCAACCGTTACTTACTCTGAGTGTTGGAGGAGAAACATCCTGCTCCAACCGTTGAGGCATCTAAAACCCTGTTCACACCAACATGGAGCCGGGTCTGTTCTGGTGCTGAGCAGTGTTCACGACAGCATCAGCTGATATCAGCTTTAACATGAAGTGTGAGAATCAGCCAATCAGCTTCTTCTTCTGATGTTGGAGCGTCCGCAGACATTTTGAATGTTCAGGAGCCGTTTGACCAGTGGACTGGAGAATGAACCCTGCTGGCTGCTGCTGCATCATTGATTAAATCATGTTCTGTTCTTTGAGCCTTTTAGTTCAACACACAGAAACATACTGCACAGGGCAGGGCTGTCATTGGTCCATTCACTCCCCCTCAGATATTTACCACTCATTTACAACGTGTTCTCTGATAGATTTCTATAAAGACAATATGATGCCAAGTAAAATAATTTAGAGACTTTGGACCTTCAGAGTAGAGCTGCACGATTATATCTGCACGTCATCTGTATCGGCCCGATACAGGATCATCTAACACGATCCATGAATAGATATCACACACACTGAGCAGTGTGTCACGTCTCACCATCACAGTCTGTATGATATGATGATAATTCATCTACAGAAGAGACTTGATGATGATGATGATGATGATGATCACTGATATTAGGAGGGAAACACATGGATATATATCGTTTATCGGCCAAATGAGTTGTTATATGTCAGATATCAGCTCAGAATCTAATATGCATCTTTAATTCAGAACATTTTTGGGAAAATAAACTTGTTGTTGGAGAGAGGCGATGGAGCCGTCATGTGAGAAACAGATCCTGCTGTGGTCTCGTTAATCGTCGGTCCGTTCTTGTGTCGCTGATAAAAACAAATATCTGTAACAACAGAACAAAAGTTTGCAGCTGATTAGTTTGTTGTTGTTGTTGTTTACTCGTGTTATGCAGCGTCCTCTGTTGATGACACATCACTGATCAGGGCTGCAACAGGATGAGAGTTTAACGGTACAATAATCATGTCAGAAAATATCAGTTTCACAGAATTACAGAATTTATATCATCAGTCAGAACGATCCTTAAAGGAAACTGAAGGGTTCATTTTTATTTTTACTGCAATTACAATAAACTTGAAACAGAGTTAATGAAGTTTGAGTAAAAAGTCTCCTCTCAGAAAATAACTAATAATAAATAACTCAAATGAAGAAGTCCAGTTGATTTATTAACAATATCATAGAGAGTAAATGAACACAGTTTGATATCTGTCAACTTTTATATCACCATCTGCCTTAAAGCAGTCGCTCACTGCAGCCCTGGTGCACGAGTGATATAAACACGACTGAGGATAAATATATGTGCAGATACCAAATACTGCAAATACAGATTATCTTTTTGTGTAGATGGTGCTTAAATATCCACAGTGTGATGACCGTCAGCTCTGTGTCACTGGTGTGTCACTGTGACCCTCCTTGACTCTAATGGTTCTTTGTAAAGCTGTTGGAAACGCAGCCGGGCCGTTTGTTAGCACCAAGACTCCTGAACCAGTTAAAGACCCAGAGCTGAACTGGTGTAACTGGGTGTAACTGGTGTAACTGGGTGTAAGTGTAGATGGTGTGTGGGATCATGTGATTGGGTTTTCCTCGTCCTGCTCGTCTCAGCTGCCGCAGTCATGTCACAGGACGGCTTGTGGTTTCCTACCGCCGCTGCAGTGACTTCGCTCTGTGTGTGTGTGTGTGTGTGTGTGTGTGTGCTGCTCAGAGGACGCCACGATGTGGTTTCAGGTTATTTTATTTGACATGCTACTGGTCTGCTGACAAGGAGAGGTGCTGCGTCCCCGCAGGAGCAGAGAGATGCTCGGCTGTATCCTCAGATAGTGTCTGATACTCAGCAGCAGCAGCAGCGTGTCTGTCTGCGCTCCGACCAACACTATATATAGTGCATACAAATCTATATTCAAGGCTCTGTGTGGCACACGCCCACGCTCACAAACAATCTACTGTTTTAACTCAGCACCATTAGGACTGTCACGTTCTGCTGACGGCTGACTTACAGTCCTGAACGTTTCCTCGCCACCTCCCACAAACTGCTCGCTCTCCGGCCGGCTCTCATTTCCAGGCCCTGATAGGTCCGTCGCTCAGTTAGCATGCTTAATGGTGCATTTAGCCCAGTGTGTAATTTTACTTCCGATTTCCATTTCGCCACTTGCTTTTAGTTTGAAATGACAAGAGGCCCCGATGGAGGGGCCCCGTGTGTGCAGATGGCGTCTTCCTAATGGTCCTCAGGGTAATGATGGTTGAAATAGGCTCCTAACCAGGGGCTGAGGACGGTGGCCCTTAGGGAACATTCAGCAGGCCTATTTCCATTTTCATCATCGAGATAAAGTGCTCAATATCTGAACATGCTCACACACACACACACACACACACTGGCCAGAGGAGGAGAAAGTGAATTTCTGTTGGATACATGACGACACGTTACATTAAACCCTCAGGCCAAACTCTGAGTCGCTGAATTGCTGCACTCGCACTCATTTCTCGCCCATTTCAAGCTCAGTGGAACTCGAGAGCGTTGGCTGATATTTTTTGGACTGTTGTTGTGGCACCTCGACAACAGCGATTTGTCTCAAGTGTCTGAAACACGTGGTGGCGTGGTACATGTGAGGAATGGTCCGGAGCGCCGCCGTGCTTCAGGAAGCAACAGTTAATCTCAGCTTCTCATCCGCAACATATGGGACTTTGTTTGGCCCTGCACCTGAGAGAGGCGCCGCTCTGTGGCACCTCATCTTTCATTTTGATAATGGCTGGTTACCCGTGGCAACTGGGCAGCCAATGAGAAGCCTGTTTGTTGAAGCAGAGAGTGAGGACAGGAGCAGAGGGTGGGTTATGAGGATGTGAGCTCCAAGGCTGTTTGCCCCCACCCTCCCCCACCCTCCCCCGGCTGCTGGTGTCCAGTGAAGGGTGTGGGACCCCTGGGGAGTGAATTATTACCTGTCAGGCCTGCAGGCTCGCCATCATCCATAATCCGGCGCTGACACAGCACAGGCCTGTCCAGGCTATCTGCTGAGACCACCGGGCCTTGGCCTCCAGGTCCGGCCCCGCTTGGCCACAGAAATCACATTAACATGTTGCACCAAGCGTTACGAAGGCACAGGTGAAGAATAGCAGGCGGAGCTGCCTCGTGCCTGCTGCGGCGAGGCTGAAGTGGCTCCTCCATCACTGTCTGCTCTCCATCTACCCGTTTTATTTTTCCTCCTCCAGCTGAACAGAAACGGCTTCGTTTCGGCGCTCCGAGGAAACGTTTGTGCTGATTCAGTGCAGATGATCTCAGATACATATTTAAAGTTCATTTACAGATCGCCTGTAGCACTGACTGTGTGTGTGTGTGTGTGTGTGTGTGTGTGTGTGTGTGTGTGTGTGTCTCCTGTGGCTTTGACAAAAAATAATCTGAAAAAGAAACAGTTTTTTTTAACATTTTAATATCAGTGTGTTATTTTGTTCTGGCCGACAGTTATTCTGACATTCTCCAGTTATAAACATGTAACTGCACATCGAATATAAAACATTTTATCAACTAAATTGTCAACACGTCCCAACTCGTCACATATCACCACTTGTTCAGTGCTGGTCGTGTCTACATGTGACGAGCTAGCTGTGTCTGTGTTGATGGTCTGGGATGCTGTGTCAGTTGACGCCTGTTACGTGCATCAAGTCTTTTCAAAATAAACTTAAAACACCTCGTTTGTTTATTTCCGTGAGCGACAAACGCTTGTGTTTAGGTTTATAATAACAATAATAATAATAATGATAGTAATTTTATTTCTAAGCGCGTTTCTAGATGCCCAGTGACACTTTACAAAACCAGACAAGACAAAATTTAACAAAGAGCAACAGTAGCAGTGATGAGGTGCAGATAGACAGATAAAGCATATCATAAACAGCAGGCTGATCTGAAAAGATGAGTTTCCAGTTGTGACTTAAAGAACCTGTCGTGCACTGACACAGACCCTGAGGAACACCATTCCACAGATCAGGGTCGGCTACACTAACGGCCGGTCAGTACGGAGCCTGGAGAGGGAGGGTGGGGCCAACAGCATGCAGAGATTTAAAGACAAGCAGGAGGGTTTAAAACAAATGTGCCAGTGCAGCTGCTGAAGGGGAGGTGTCATGTGATCACACAGAACTGTCACTGCTGAGTTTTGGACATATCACAGTCAGGTGGGTTCACTGAGCAGGACAGCAGGACAGTCATCTAGGGTGAAAGTGCACCTCCCCTCCGCTCTGCAGGAACCCTCCATCTCCTTATATTAAGTTGTTAGCAGCTGCGTTGCAAAGTGATGCCGTCTGATGGCGTTATGAACTGATGCACCTCAGGCAGCACTGTCACAGGTCACCAGTGTGAGTTTAGGAGGCTGCCCACTGTCATGTCATACCGCTGTGAAAGGTGCCTTTTCGTGTCGGTGTCTGAAATCAGTGACACGGCGTCAGTATTTGAGGAGTTGGAATAAGAACGAGTTTGAAATGTTCATGACACGTCCATAGCCCCGCCCCTTTTCCTCTGCATTATGCTGAGTCATAATACCAGCGGCTCGTCTTGAGTTTCTGTCGCTGAGCCAACTGTGGACTCAAAATCCAAACAAGGAGAAGTCTCAGAGGAACTTAATTTAACGGTGCGTGAACGAATCTGTTTGATTTCTTCATCAATGCTGTAAAGTTAAATAATCATGAGTAACTTCCTGCAGTGGAGCCACCTGCTGGTCAAACATGTTACTGAATGAGATCTGTTGGTGATGTCACCGCCTCATTTACACGTCATAGGTTTTGTTTCCTCCATTTTTTGGCTTCATATATTTTTCTTGTCTTGAGCGTGAGGGGTGGCGACTCATGCTCTCGTCCAATCATCAGCCTTTAGCTCTGAGTCCTTGGCAGCCCTGTGAAGCGTCCTGATTCCAAAAGCAGGCGTGCAGTGGCTTACCTCCTGTGGTCCTGCTGTGGTTAGCACAGCTCTGGAAATTATAGGCGAGCTGATGAGTGTGTAAAATCTGGGAGGAAAAGCTCTGAGTTCAGAGAGAGGGTAGAGGGAAGGAGAGGGAGAAGAAGAAAAAGATGGCGGGAGGCGGCGGACCACAAACTGGACAAGTGACAGGCCTCGGCCCGTCCGTCCAGACTGGCTGTCTTCCTGTGGTTTTGTCGAGCTGTTCTTCAGAAACGTTAACCCCTTGTCGAACATGGACTCGGGCTCCGCTCGCCAACCCGCCACGGCCACAAGCAGCGCGGCAGGAACACTGGATGACTGTCTGGTTACGCTTCATGAAGCGAGGTGGACGCAGTCCAGCAATTAGAGGGAAATCTAACCTGTGGCTCTGCAGCGTCAGCACACTGCCTCACATTTCTGTGCTCCTGCCACAGAGGCTCTCGTGTCTCATGAAAGAATCTGTGTTGAGAAGTCAAACCTCAGTGGCTGGATGTTTTCTGCTCCTTTGTTTCGTGTCTTTGTAAAGTCATGCACGAGGCGTTGTGTTTGCTTTGTGAGTCGTACGTGTGGACTCATGCTCTCTGCTCCTCTGTGCTGTATCCGTCGGCCTTTTGGATGCAGCAGACTGTACCTATTCAGTGTATAGTATCACAGACACACACAGACTCTTTGATATGTGTGGTGGGGGGGCAGAGCGTGCTCCCACAGGGCAGCTTGGAAGGAGCTGGCACAACAAAAAGGATGTCTCTTGAAAGGAAAGAGAATGAATCATCCAAAGAGGAACCCTTGTCATTTTTCATGCATATTTCATGTGAAGAAGTGGCTAATGCGGCTTCATATGTGCACGGATTGTCACCGTTTTAAAGGATTATTAGCTGATGACTAAGCGCAGAGATCTTCCAAAACTCCTATTCAGCCGCGTCACCCACAATCCCCCAGAATCCTGTTTATTTTAAAAACCTTAGTGCTCAGTGGGATCATATTAACTCCCCAAAGATTAAGATAATACAGACATCACAGCACAGCGGTGGAGTGTCGCCACGGAAACACAACTTTGCTTCTGCGTTTAACACCAGGAGGAAACAAGTGTCTCTGTAAATAGCCTCTGGCCGTACATAGCACTTATTGATTGGTGAACTCTCAGCTGGGTGGGCTGTGGGGACAGCACAAGTGCAGCGGTTTGTTGCTCCAAATGATCTCTTAATCACTTCATAATGAGTGCAGACCTCCCGCATCATTGATTAGCCAGCCAGGCTGAAAGTGGACCAAATCAGCCCCCTGACTTCCCAACCTCCTGTCCTTCTTCACCGCCACCGCCACCGCCGAGGGTGGAGGAGGAGAGCTCACAAAAACACTTCCTGATACACAACATGAGACAGTGAGTGTGTCAGTCAGCAGAGGTTATTTTACCTTTACGTCTCACCTGCTGATTTAAGCCCTGTTTGGAGAACTTTGGCTCCATTGAACATGAACAGACTGAAGCTCAGTGTCTGAGGGATGAAACAGTGTCACTATGACCCTCTGACAGGACTCATTGTGAGGCGTGGTCGTATGTTGGAGCTCTGAGAGAGACGTGTCTGCAGACAGATGGGTGTTGTTAGAACAGGAGCGGGCGACACCACAACATTTGGTTTAGATCTGATACCAAGTTTAGATGCAGAGTGTGTCTGATGGATGAGTGAGTCATGAGACTGTTTCAGGACCAGCTGATGATGACCAACATCACAGTGTGAAAATGTGACATCAACCAAAGATGAAGATCTGATCTGACTGAAATATTAATTTTTACCTGAGAGTGTGTGTGTGTGTGTGTGTGTGTGTGTGTGTGTGTGTGTGTGTGGAGGTGTTTCCTTCTTTGCTGTTGCTGCTCCCAGTTCTCTCTCGTTTGTTTTTCTCTGTCATTTAAAGCAACAGTTCACAGAATTGATGGCAAGTTTTTGATACAGCTAAAAGTAGAAATACCAGAGAAATATCCTGGAGTCATCATTATTTTGACTTTGAACAATGATGGAGATAAACCTCAGTGACCTGTCCTCTGGCGTTTCTTCTCATCAGCACATAAAACAAAAGCAGCTCCTTATAAGAAATAAATGTAGAGTTGTGCTTATAAACAAATACAAATTAGGGAAGCAACAATTCTGAAATATCTATATTTGAAATATCTATTTTATATTTCTGCGAAAACATCATCGACACTTTTTTCCCTCAAACAGCTGATTTATTCTAGTTTATCACTAAAAACTACATTTTACAAGATCACCTGAACACCTCATGAGAACATTATAATTTACCTTCACCCAGTAATCATTTTTACTGATCAGAGCTTGAACGCATCATAATGTGACACAATCCAACCTCTGTCAGCTGTTAGGTGCGGCCACCAGCTGCTAACAGCTGACGTTAGCTAGCTGCTAGCTGCTAACAGCTAACACTATTAAACACAGTTAAAGATGTAGATTTTATTTCCCACATGTAACAGTTCAGTCTGTAGTGTGAGCTGACACTAACCTCTCGTACTGAACGTTCAATATGAACACGTGTTGTTTCACCTCCTGCTGACATGTGTCAGATTAAACTCGTCAGGCTCAGACGTGTTTTCTCTTTATAACGTCTGTGGACAGTTCTGGTCTCATGGACCTGGTTCTATAGCAGACCTGAGGGTCCACATCAGGACGGCTGGGAGGTGAGCTCACCCTCCTCCTTCTGATGATGTCATCAGGTGAAGCTGAGGCTGATCTGGAGTCAGGTGTTTGAGTGCAGACAGAAGCAGTGGAGACGTAAAGAGGACATGAAGGACGTGTGTGTGTGTGTGTGTGTGTGTGTGTGTGTGTGTGTGTGTGTGTGTGCAGAGGCAGTTTTACTCTTGAATTAGATGTGATGCAGAGCAGAGAAACTGACCCCTGTTCAGACTGACACCACATTATCCAGAGTATCAGTATGTTGGTATTGATCCGCCACCGCCATGGAACAGGAACATTTCAAACACCCGAAGGCGTCACGCTAACGTCACGCTAACGTTCCTTTTTACATTTAAATGTTTTATTTTTTCTGGCCTCTGTGTCTCCTCTCTAAATTCAGAGGTTTGTGTGGGTCCCTGAACGCAGCAGTAGTTTGTGGATTTTTCAGTCTCGGGGTCAATAATCAATCAGTCGATCCGATCAGAGCTGATCAGATCAGATTGATCAGATTGGTGGATGAGAGGAGCAGCTGTTAGTGAGTGAGAGCAAACTGAAGACTCAACACACTTTAGTTTATTCTGTTTGGTTTTATAAGAATCATGCACCTCAGCTTTGGACAGGTACATATACATGTATATATTTCCACACTGTATGTGTGTGACTCAGGGCTGCAGGATTATGGTCAGAATGATTATCGTGTTCAGTTCCTGCTGATGTAGAAATCAGAATAAGACAGAGAGCGTCTCCAAAACATTTGACCCCAAATTAAACCAACAGTATTCTGCTGTTTCATGTTGTTGCTGCTTTTGCATGAAAACAGGTCTTAACACGAGGTTGTTCTTCGTCATCTCCTGTAGATCCCTCCGCTGTACATGTTGTCACATGTCACAGTGACACACTGCAGCGTCACTATGGGATGTCTGAGCTGACACTGGACAGGGACGGGGATTCAGAGAGGTGACGTTAGCGACGTTTTGACCGTCATGTGTTCATCGCTCTGCAGAATGTTGTGGGTGTTTTTTATCAGGTGCTTTAAGATGTCAGCTGAGCTGCAGCGTGGTGCAGACACACGTCTCATTCACTCTCTGTCATGATCTGTTCTGCTGAATCCAACATTCTTCAAACACTGAATGATGACGGATGATTTAACTCAACGTTAGCGTCTCCTCCAGAGCGCAGGCTGCTGTTAGTTTAGGAAGCGTCTGATGTTTTCTCTGAGCGCAGCATTTTAAACATGGATAATGTTCATTTAATTGTTACATCAGATTAACTGTGCAGCCCTGACAGGACCAGCATGCACCTGGGCTGGTGTGTTTAAGGGTCTGTGTGTCACCAGAGCAGCAGGTGTGATTTCTGCGTTCGCTCACTTGCAGATGATGAATGACACAGAGACAAAGAGAGACAGCACAGTGGACGTGTCGCCTGGATACAGTCTACCTGAGGGGCATCACCTGTGTGTTGTTGTAAATGCTCATAATTGTGTAATTGTTGTGGATCAGTGAGTGCGTCCTGGCTCTGTTGGAGCAACTGATCTCTGTGATGAAGTGACTTTATTCTTTACCCATCAGGCTCTTTGTGAGAAACAGTTTGTCGGCTGCATTATGATGAAAGCTGGCAGGTATCTATCTGAGTATATAACTTTGATCCATCCTGCCCACCTCCTCTGCAGCACCACCTCTCCTCCTCGTCTCCATCCTCTCTGCTAAGTGCTTGTTGCTGTGGGTTTCTCAGAGATTGGCTCTCAATCAAGCGGCGTGGGCGGCTCCACGCCGTCCTCTTCTTGCTTTTTCAATTTGTGAAGTTTTGGTTTGTGTTAGTGGAGTTATTTTCTTTGCCTGTTCAGCCATGGTGGCTCTCACAGCTCGTACTAACAGCCCAGTTACTCTCCTATTTCCTCCAAACAAACGGCTGTTGTTGCTGCAGGAAATGTAACCATCCATCTTTGTGCCAGAGGTTATTTCCCTGGAAAGACCCAGCAGACACCCCGGGCCTCTCAGCACCTCGCTCTGATTTGGTGGACGCTCTTAAAAAGGAAGGTTGGGCACAGCGGACATTTGTCTTGTTTTCAACACAACAGACGTCACGTCCAATCGAACGCCCTCTCCTCCCGACACAAACTCAGGTCTGCTGAGAAGCTCCTGTTTTAATAGCAACTTTGTCCTCACATGACGTACGTGTGTGTGTGTGTGTGTGTGTGTGTGTCATCAGTGGAACAACACGCTGCCGTTCTGTGACACAGATTGAAATCTCAGCGCTGATAGAATGATGAAACTGAGAGAAAAGGAGGCTGATCCAGACATGATAGAAACAGGTTGGCTTCATTTAAGTTGGCTGCTGATGCCTGAGAATCTGCTGTCGCCGCCGCGCGTCGCTCCTGGCACCGCTCTGTTCTCCACTCTGCGATAGTCTGTTGTTGAAACTTCTCTGCCAGACTTTTAATTTCAGTTTGATTTAGGAGTCAGCTGCACGCTAAGCTCCTGCTTTGTGCCATTTTAAGATAAGAAAACTTTGTGTATGTAGTTTTAATGCAGGTAATCTCATGAAGGCGTCCGTAGGGACGCCGAGAGCAACAGCCAACGATCTGCTCACGTTATCGTCTGTGTGTGTCGGATATTTCCTGATTCAGTGTTCAGACTTTGACAAAACTGATGACAAACGTCTGTTCCAGGTTTCTGAAGTGATCTCTGACCTGACGCTGAAACAATCAGTTTTTGTCACACAGAATGTGAATATTATGTGTTACGTGTTCAGACGAGGTCGTGATCACTGGATGATGATGATCGAATCATTTCTATCTGAAGAGCTGCAGAGAATCTGTTCAAACGTTTCCTCAGCGTTCACACGCTCATCAAAGTCCTGGAAAAGTTCTGAAATAAGAAGAACTGTTTTCCAGGCCTGGAATAGTTTGAACACAGCATTTCAGAAAAGTTTTAAATAAAAATGTTTTTTTGCTCTCATTTAAAATATGTTGATAATAACCTTAAACATGTTAAACATCACACAGAATCAGCTCTATTTAAATCTGGTGCTGTTACAACACTTTGTTTGTGTTCGGGGCCTCAGAGGTGTGAACATGTGAGCACAGTGCTGTTGCTGGAGGGACGCTCAGAGGCTGCAAAGCATTGTGGGTGAAGAGTTTGTGTCAGACTGGATCTCTGATAGCTGATAGATTTTTTTTTCTGATAATGGGTTGCACAGCGATTGTCTGGCTTGTCACATCTTGGCTGAAGCAATTAGGCTGACTGGGGGGGGTGCTTAGTCAGTACAGGAGTAATTCAGAGTTATGATCATGTCTCATTGTTGCTTATTGCAGTTTTTGGAAATGAGAATTTTTATGGTCCTGAAACGTGAAATGAAGCAGGAAATTAAAAACCTAAGATAAGCTTTTTTTTTCTTCTTCTGTCCTCTTCATCCAAAGCTGCCGCTGCGTTCACACGGCGATGATGCCCCATCGTACCCAGTCCTGCTCCGCACGCGCTCACAAGGTGACAGGTATTCACAGATTTAATTTATTGAAGTGTTGAGAGAAAATATTCAGCGAGCTCTCACACGTCTTTTCAAACGCAGCGGGCTCTGCTGCTCTCAGCGCTCAGTCAGGGGCCGAGCTGCAGCTCAGCTCCAAACGTTCCAAAAATAGCCGAGCTGTTTGACCTTGTTCCTTAAAAGTTGACCAAGTCCCGCCGCAGCTCGTGGGCGGCGCCTGCTTTGAAGGGACGGCGTGGAGTCAAACTGTGGCGGCTGTAGATTCAGGTGAAAGGTTCATTGATGGTTTGTGAAACTCAGATTGGATTCCCAGCTCTCCTCCTCCCTGCGGCTCTTTATCCGATTTCTTATGCATGCACCCTGCTCGCTGCAGATAGGGATTGTGGGTGATTTGCTCCAAACAACACTCTGCACCCCCCCGCTTAAATCTGTAATGTGTTAAATTTAGAATATGCAGTGCTTTTTCTTTAAAGCTTTAACTCTGAGTCCCTGTGTGTGTGTGTCTGTGTGTCTGTGTGTCTGTGTGTGTCTGTGTGTCTGTGTGTGTGTGTTGGGGGGGGGTCTTGGCTGTGTAGAATCTATACTTCAGCTCTCACGCTCTTATTTGTGTAAATCTGAGCGGTCACCATATGTGCGGTGGATATTTGGCGTAGACGTGCTGTAAGATAAGTGAGCTCGCCCACACTTAGCTCGGTCATTTTCCTCCGTTTCTCAGAACTCCGGGCGGCGTTCCATCCAGTCCGGCTATTTTTAAAGAGTTCTTTTGGGGGGGGGCTTTATCGGGGGGTTCAGTTAGTGTCATATGAATCCAAACTGGGCAGCGGTCCAGGGTGAGTAAAACACACCTCCCCCTCCTCAGCAGCCCTCTCAACTACAGAGAGTGTGTGTGTGTGTGTGTGTGTGTGTGTGTGTGTGTGTGTGTGAGTGGGTTTATTAACTGTGTGTGTGTGTGTGTGTGTGTGAGTGGGTTTATTAACCATGTGTTGACTCACCCCTGCAGCTGGGAGAGAGTGGGTGGGAGTGGGGGGGCCAGAGGGGGAGAGGGTTCATGCTTCTGGTCAGGAGGACATAACTCTAAGGTGCATCATGAGCCTCCCGGAGCGTTCAGTCGACGTGAAGAAGAGTTTTTGTTAAATCCACGTTTCAAACTGCAGATGTGAAATGAATGATTCACTGCGTTAAAACACAGGCTGTTAGTCTGCTGCAACCATGATCAGATATATGACCTTCACATAATCCGCTCCACATTAATCTATATTTTTAAAGTCATTACTAAAAGTGTGTGTCATATAAAAACTAATGAAGCAGTCAAAGTTGATTGAAATTGTCCAAAAAAAGTCGATAAAAGGTCCAAAAAAAATGTTGATTAATCCTGAAAAAATTTAATGAAATGTCCTAAAAATACTGTTAAAGTGACAGAAAAAAAGTCACTTAAGGTCTGAAAAAAATAATTAAATTTAAGGTGTGCTGATGGATTCACGTCATCAACTCATGCATTGAGTAACATTACAAGTTAACGTTCCACCTTAAAAGTTGCCGGCAGTCGGCCCAGTGAATGAAGTTATTTTTTCTCCTTCATTTTATAGTTGTAGTTTACTGATGTATGAACAGAGGTTACATAAAACCAGAGTGACCGTCCTCTACTGACCAATCAGACTGCAGGGTTTCTAGCTCCACCTTTTAGTACCAGATCTGTGTGCTAGGTACCCCAACAGAGGGGGGACCAAACATGGGGACGCTAAGGAACGCTTCTGTTGGGACCATCCACAACTTTCACTGTGGAGACAGAAACTATGTGAATCGTTCCACACTGCTGGGTGGACACAGGTTTCTACTGGCTCCAGGTTCTGGTCTCTGACCCTGGTCAGGAGACGAGGACACTGAGACAGAGCGACATTAAACCTGTTTCCTCTCTGGTGGACACAAGGTGCTGAGACATCCTTTGATGCTGGACTCTGATGATGGTAGTTATTTTATTAGAGGGGGTTAGCGTTTAGTTATCCTCTCTGTTGGCTACACGTTGTCTCTGTTCTGTGTCTGACTGACCTGTTAGTGCACTTCCTGTTCCAGCACTAACTAACACACGTCAGACACCAACAGTTTGAACAGTGATGTCATCACCTGTTGTTTTAAAGATAGTAGAAATGAATCATGTGACTGTTGTCATGGTGAATGACGGTGTCTGTTACTGATGAAGTGGTCAGTCAGAAATGAAACATTTCTAACACCTGAGTCAGACTAAGAGTTACCTGAGTGTGTGTGAGTGTGAGTGTGTGTGTGAGTGCACAGGTGTCTCCTTATTCTGACATGTACACGTCTCAGCATCACTTCTAAAGCATGTTATTAAGGGCTGTGCAGCACATGGAGACTTTACCTTAATGGTAGAGCTGCTCCCTGAGAGTCAGAGATGCGAGTTATCAGTCAGACCTCAGTCCACTCAGACTGCCTCAAGTACTCAGTGTGCTGCACAGTGTTCCTCTGGACACGTTTTGGTCCCAGATTTTGCTGCAGAGTGAGTGCTCTTGACTGTCATGCTACTCTTTGGTACAGACAGCTGCAGACACCTCTCTGCTGCTGAGACGCTCACAGATACTTCATATGACTCAGTCACTTGTACATTTCTGATCTGTCGTTAGCGCCGTTAGCTTGTTCATTATATAAAAAAAAAAAATCAGAATCTGCAAATATTCGTATTGAGCAGCCAACTCTGATGCGACTGACATAATATTGAGTTGGTTCAGTCTGTATTTACTAGGGCTGTAGTCTCCTGGTCGACTAGTCGATTATTTGGTCGCTATGCTCTCGTCCGACCAAATTCTCATTGGTCGAATAATCACCGTGTTACTTTCATAAGGAGAAAAGTGCTACATCAACAGCTTTCCAGGATTAATCCATTATTTCCTGCGGCGGGGGGACAGACTAAGTTACCTGTGAAAATGGGGGTGTTTTCAAAACACCCACGTTGTTGACAGAAAGTTGGACTCGCCCACCCTCACGCTCAGCGTTGCGGTGACGCAGACCTCCTGTCTGTCTCTGTAAGCTGACATCATTTCCCTCAGTGGAAACGAAGCTTGTATTTACTTGTATTTCACAGATAAGAAACAATAAATTGTGAAGACAGTAAAGCCTCCACTAAAATAGCATTTTAAGTCCTGTGTGTGATTTATCCTGGCTTCATATGAGCAGAGAAAACCTCCGCTCGTCGCTAGGCTAATGTATACCATGTAAAATACCATAGGCTGGTGCTAATAACGTTAGCATGTTCTATTTGTTTGTAAAACATGTTTAGTATAAGACAGTTGTTTTGTCAGTGAATGTTGTGAGTTGTAATGGAGCCAAATTATGTGCCGTTACCTTTGTTACATGTTGCTGTTGTCCCTGGTTTTATATGAGAAGAGGAAAAGATCGCTAGACGCTAGGCTAATTTATACAATGTAAAATGCCATAGACTTGTGCTAATAACATTAGCAAGTTATATTGGTGGGGGAAATGTGTCCAGATAAAGATAAAGACAAGTGTTTGTCTGTGAATGCTGCGAGTTAGGGCTGGGCGGTATGACAAAATTTTCATATCACGGTTTTAAGAAAAAATCATATCGGTTTCACGGTATTTACTCAGGTTAGGCCAACTTGACTTGTTGCTGTGTTGTGCTATGGCCTATTCAAGTGCCGGAATTTGTTATTTACCTGACAACGCCTGAACAGAACACACGCTCCGCTCCATTCATTTGGGCTCCACTGACTGAGTACGGAAGCGACACGTAGAGAAGCCAGCGGGGTTGATTACCGTTTGCCGAGCCGAGAGGCTGCATGTAGGCTGCATGAAATGTTAAAGCATTTTCCACCTAAGTTATTACATATATTTGAGTTATCTACAAGTTTACTGTACTGTTTGTCATCTACTCGCTTTCAAATGTCCTCCACATTTACACAATGTCACGGATAAACATGGGTAAATGTATGAAAAAAAAATCATCACATATCACCTCTGATAATGGTTTATTCATTTAAACGTTACAGACGTGTCGCGCCGCTGACGTGCCCGGTGGAGCCCGGCTGTAACTGTCTCGGACTCGGGACGGGTCATCTTCGGTCAGGAAAATGCGGCCCGAGCCGTGCTCTAGTGTGCTCACCTGTGTTTGTGCGCTTTGTCTGTGTGTGTGCGCTTTGTGTGTGTGTGCGCTTTGTGTGTGTGTGTGTGTGTGTGTGTATGTGTGTGGGTGTGTGCGCATCGGGGCGAAACTCCGCCGCGCGATACAGAGGGCAGAGGAGAATTGTAAACGGCGGTGCGCCGCTGCTAGTTGCATATAGGGGAAACACTGCTCTTTTTGCTATGAGTTCTTCTGGGTCATCGTGTACAGTTGCTTTGCTTTCAGGACTCTCTCCGGCAGCCATTCTCGCCTCTAAACTTTTCTATGCTCTCACTCTCACCCGCTCAAGCGTGCCTGTGGTGT